>NW_026562113.1:0-21701 GCF_028858705.1 Grus americana
TTAGGCATCCAAAACTCCGACATGTGTCTTAGCAGCTCTCTAGCCATTTTCCAGATTCAAGCCTCAAAACTGCAAACGTCCGGGCCCTGCTCCCAGGCGAAACCTGCCAGCCCCGAATGCTGTGTCTTTCCTGAAACCTCTACCATGGCCCCATTCACAGCCCTACTAACCCTGGAGCTGCAGCTCCTTTAGGCATCCAAAACTGCGACATGCGACGAGCGCTCTCTGTCCATTTTCCCAGCCTCAAGCCGTCAAAACTGCAAACGTCCGGGCCCTGCTCCCAGGCGAAACCTGCCAGCCCCGAATGCTGTGTCTTTCCTGAAACCTCTACCATGGCCCCATTCACAGCCCTACTAACCCTGCAGCTGCAGGCTCCTTTAGGCATCCAAAAACTCCGACATGCGTCTTAGCAGCTCTCTAGCCATTTTCCAGATTCAAGCCTCAAAACTGCAAACGTCCGGGCCCTGCTCCCAGCAAAACCTGCCAGCCCCGAATGCTGTGTCTTTCCTGAAACCTCTACCATGGCCCCATTCACAGCCCTACTAACCCTGCAGCTGCAGGCTCCTTTAGGCATCCAAAAACTCCGACACGCGTCTTAGCAGCTCTCTAGCCATTTTCAGATTCAAGCCTCAAAACTGCAAACGTCCGGGCCCTGCTCCCAGGCGAAACCTGCCAGCCCCGAATGCTGTGTCTTCCTGAAACCTCTACCATGGCCCCATTCACAGCCCTACTAACCCTGCAGCTGCAGGCTCCTTTAGGCATCCAAAACTGCGACATGCGTCTTAGCAGCTCTCTAGCCATTTTCCAGATTCAAGCTTCAAAACTGCAAACGTCGGGCCCTGCTCCCACGCGAAACCTGCCAGCCCCGAATGCTGTGTCTTTCCTGAAACCTCTACCATGGCCCCATTCACAGCCCTACTAACCCTGGAGCTGCAGGCTCCTTTAGGCATCCAAAAACTCAACACCGTCTTAGCAGCTCTCTAGCCATTTTCGCGATTCAAGCCTCAAAACTGCAAACGTCCGGGCCCTGCTCCCAGGCGAAACCTGCCAGCCCCGAATGCTGTGTCTTTCCTGAAACCTCTACCATGGCCCCATTCACAGCCCTACTAACCCTGGAGCTGCAGCCTCCTTTAGGCATCCAAAACTGCGACGTGCGACGGAGCGGCTCTCTGTCCATCACCCGCCTTCGGCCGTCAAAATTGAAAACGTCTGGCCCTGCTCCCAGGCGAAACCTGCCAGCCCCGAATGCTGTGTCTTTCCTGAAACCTCTACCATGGCCCCATTCACAGCCCTACTAACCCTGGAGCTGCACGCTCCTTTAGGCATCCAAAATCTGCGACGTGCAACGAGCGGCTCGCTGTCCGACGCCCGCATCCGGCCGTCAAAATTCAAAACGTCAGGCCCTGCTCCCAGGCGAAACCTGCCAGCCCCGAATGCTGTGTCTTTCCTGAAACCTCTACCATGGCCCCATTCACAGCCCTACTAACCCTGGAGCTGCAGGCTCCTTTAGGCATCCAAAACATGCAAAATGCGTCTTAGCAGCTCTCCAGCCATTTTTGAGATTCAAGCCTCAAAACTGCAAACGTCCGGGCCCTGCTCCCAGGCGAAACCTGCCAGCCCCGAATGCTGTGTCTTTCCGGAAACCTCTACCATGGCCCCATTCACAGCCCTACTAACCCTGGAGCTGCAGGCTCCTTTAGGCATCCAAAAACTCCGACACAACTTAGCATCTCTCTAGCCATTTTTGAGATTCAAGCCTCAAAACTGCAAACGTCCGGCCCTGCTCCCACGCGAAACCTGCCAGCCCCGAATGCTGTTCTTTCCTGAAACCTCTACCATAGCCCCATTCACAGCCCTACTAACCCTGGAGCTGCAGGCTCCTTTAGGCATCCAAAACTCCGACAATGCGTCTTAGCAGCTCTCTAGCCATTTTCCAGATTCAAGCCTCAAAACTGCAAACGTCCGGGCCCTGCTCCCAGGCAAAACCTGCCAGCCCCGAATGCTGTGTCTTTCCTGAAACCTCTACCATGGCCCCATTCACAGCCCTACTAACCCTGGAGCTGCAGCCTCCTTTAGGCATCCAAAACTGCGACATGCAATGGAGCGGCTCTCTGTCCGTCGCCGCCCCCTCCAGCCGTCAAAACTGCAAACGTCCGGGCCCTGCTCCCAGGCGAAACCTGCCAGCCCCGAATGCTGTGTCTTTCCTGAAACCTCTACCATGGCCCCATTCACAGCCCTACTAACCCTGCAGCTGCAGGCTCCTTTAGGCATCCAAAAACTGCGAAATGCGTCTTAGCAGCTCTCTAGCCATTTTCCAGATTCAAGCTTCAAAACTGCAAACGTCCGGGCCCTGCTCCCACGCGAAACCTGCCAGCCCCGAATGGTTATTCTTTCCTGAAACCTCTACCATGGCCCCATTCACAGCCCTACTAACCCTGGAGCTGCAGGCTCCTTTAGGCATCCAAAACTCCGACCGACACGCGTCTTAGCAGCTCTCTAGCCATTTTTGAGATTCAAGCCTCAAAACTGCAAACGTCCGGGCCCTGCTCCCACGCGAAACCTGCCAGCCCCGAATGCTGTGTCTTTCCTGAAACCTCTACCATGGCCCCATTCACAGCCCTACTAACCCTGCAGCTGCAGGCTCCTTTAGGCATCCAAAACTGCGACATGCGTCTTAGCAGCTCTCTAGCCATTTTCCAGATTCAAGCCTCAAAACTGCAAACGTCCGGGCCCTGCTCCCAGGCGAAACCTGCCAGCCCCGAATGCTGTGTCTTTCCTGAAACCTCTACCATGGCCCCATTCACAGCCCTACTAACCCTGGAGCTGCAGGCTCCTTTAGGCATCCAAAAACTCCGACACGCGTCTTAGCAGCTCTCTAGCCATTTTCCGATTCAAGCCTCAAAACTGCAAACGTCCGGGCCCTGCTCCCAGGCGAAACCTGCCAGCCCCGAATGCTGTGTCTTTCCTGAAACCTCTACCATGGCCCCATTCACAGCCCTACTAACCCTGCAGCTGCAGGCTCCTTTAGGCATCCAAAACTGCGACATGCGTCTTAGCAGCTCTCTAGCCATTTTCCCGATTCAAGCCTCAAAACTGCAAACGTCCGGGCCCTGCTCCCACGCGAAACCTGCCAGCCCCGAATGCTGTGTCTTTCCTGAAACCTCTACCATGGCCCCATTCACAGCCCTACTAACCCTGGAGCTGCACGCTCCTTTAGGCATCCAAAACTGCGACATGCGACTTAGCGGCTCTCTGCCCGTCGCCCGCCTCAAGCCGTCAAAACTCAAAACGTCCGGGCCCTGCTCCCAGCGAAACCTGCCAGCCCCGAATGCTGTGTCTTTCCTGAAACCTCTACCATGGCCCCATTCACAGCCCTACTAACCCTGCAGCTGCAGGCTCCTTTAGGCATCCAAAACTGCGACATGCGTCTAGCAGCTCTCTACCATTTTCCAGATTCAAGCTTCAAAACTGCAAACGTCCGGGCCCTGCTCCCAGGCGAAACCTGCCAGCCCCGAATGCTGTGTCTTTCCTGAAACCTCTACCATGGCCCCATTCACAGCCCTACTAACCCTGGAGCTGCAGGCTCCTTTAGGCATCCAAAAACTCCACATGCATTAGCAGCTCTCTAGCCATTTTCCAGATTCAAGCCTCAAAACTGCAAACGTCCGGCCCTGCTCCCAGGCGAAACCTGCCAGCCCCGAATGCTGTGTCTTTCCTGAAACCTCTACCATGGCCCCATTCACAGCCCTACTAACCCTGCAGCTGCAGGCTCCTTTAGGCATCCAAAAACTCCGACATGCGTCTTAGCAGCTCTCTAGCCATTTTTGAGATTCAAGCCTCAAAACTGCAAACGTCCGGGCCCTGCTCCCAGGCGAAACCTGCCAGCCCCGAATGCTGTGTCTTTCCTGAAACCTCTACCATGGCCCCATTCACAGCCCTACTAACCCTGGAGCTGCAGGCTCCTTTAGGCATCCAAAACTCCGACATGCGTCTTAGCTGCTCTCTGTCCATCGCCAGATTCAAGCCGTCAAAACTGCAAACGTCCGGGCCCTGCTCCCAGGCGAAACCTGCCAGCCCCGAATGCTGTGTCTTTCCTGAAACCTCTACCATGGCCCCATTCACAGCCCTACTAACCCTGCAGCTGCACGCTCCTTTAGGCATCCAAAAACTCCGACAACGCGTCTTAGCAGCTCTCTAGCCATTTTCCAGATTCAAGCTTCAAAACTGCAAACGTCCGGGCCCTGCTCCCAGGCGAAACCTGCCAGCCCCGAATGCTGTGTCTTTCCTGAAACCTCTACCATGGCCCCATTCACAGCCCTACTAACCCTGGAGCTGCAGGCTCCTTTAGGCATCCAAAAACTCCGACGCGCGTCTTAGCAGCTCTCTAGCCATTTCCAGATTCAAGCCTCAAAACTGCAAACGTCCGGGCCCTGCTCCCAGGCGAAACCTGCCAGCCCCGAATGCTGTGTCTTTCCTGAAACCTCTACCATGGCCCCATTCACAGCCCTACTAACCCTGCAGCTGCAGGCTCCTTTAGGCATCCAAAAACTCCGACATGCGTCTTAGCAGCTCTCTAGCCATTTTCCAGATTCAAGCCTCAAAACTGCAAACGTCCGGGCCCTGCTCCCAGGCGAAACCTCCCAGCCCCAAATGCCTTATCTTTCCTGAAACCTCTACCATGGCCCCATTCACAGCCCTACTAACCCTGCAGCTGCAGGCTCCTTTAGGCATCCAAAAACTCCGACACGCGTCTTAGCAGCTCTCTAGCCATTTTCCAGATTCAAGCCTCAAAACTGCAAACGTCCGGGCCCTGCTCCTGGTGAAACCTGCCAGCCCCGAATGCTGTGTCATTCCTGAAACCTCTACCATGGCCCCATTCACAGCCCTACTAACCCTGCAGCTGCAGGCTCCTTTAGGCATCCAAAAACTCCGACATGCGTCTTAGCAGCTCTCTGTCCATTTTCGAGATTCAAGCCTCAAAACTGCAAACGTCCGGGCCCTGCGCCCAGGCGAAACCTGCCAGCCCCGAATGCTGTGTCTTTCCTGAAACCTCTACCATGGCCCCATTCACAGCCCTACTAACCCTGGAGCTGCAGCCTCCTTTAGGCATCCAAAACTGCGACATGCATGGAGCGGCTCTCTGTCCATTTCGCCCGCTCCAGCCGTCAAAACTGCAAACGTCCGGGCCCTGCTCCCAGGCGAAACCTGCCAGCCCCGAATGCTGTGTCTTTCCTGAAACCTCTACCATGGCCCCATTCACAGCCCTACTAACCCTGCAGCTGCAGGCTCCTTTAGGCATCCAAAACTCCGACATGCATCTTAGCAGCTCTCTAGCCATTTTCGAGATTCAAGCTTCAAAACTGCAAACGTCCGGGCCCTGCTCCCACGCGAAACCTGCCAGCCCCGAATGCTGTTTTTTCCTGAAACCTCTACCATGGCCCCATTCACAGCCCTACTAACCCTGGAGCTGCAGGCTCCTTTAGGCATCCAAAAACTCCGACACGCGTCTTAGCAGCTCTCTAGCCATTTTCCAGATTCAAGCCTCAAAACTGCAAACGTCCGGGCCCTGCTCCCACGCGAAACCTGCCAGCCCCGAATGCTGTGTCTTTCCTGAAACCTCTACCATGGCCCCATTCACAGCCCTACTAACCCTGCAGCTGCAGGCTCCTTTAGGCATCCAAAACTCCGACATGCGTCTTAGCAGCTCTCTAGCCATTTTCCAGATTCAAGCTTCAAAACTGCAAACGTCCGGCCCTGCTCCCAGGCGAAACCTGCCAGCCCCGAATGCTGTTCTTTCCTGAAACCTCTACCATGGCCCCATTCACAGCCCTACTAACCCTGCAGCTGCAGGCTCCTTTAGGCATCCAAAAACTCCGACACGCGTCTTAGCAGCTCTCTAGCCATTTTCCAGATTCAAGCTTCAAAACTGCAAACGTCCGGGCCCTGCTCCCACGCGAAACCTGCCAGCCCCGAATGCTTATTCTTTGCAGAAACCTCTACCATGGCCCCATTCACAGCCCTACTAACCCTGCAGCTGCAGGCTCCTTTAGGCATCCAAAACTCCGACATGCGTCTTAGCAGCTCTCTAGCCATTTTCCAGATTCAAGCTTCAAAACTGCAAACGTCCGGGCCCTGCTCCCAGGCGAAACCTGCCAGCCCCGAATGCTGTGTCTTTCCTGAAACCTCTACCATGGCCCCATTCACAGCCCTACTAACCCTGGAGCTGCAGGCTCCTTTAGGCATCCAAAAACTGCGACGTGCAACGGAGCGGCTCTCTGTCCACGCCCCCATCCGGCCGTCAAAATTGCAAAACGTCCGGCCCTGCTCCCAGGCGAAACCTGCCAGCCCCGAATGCTGTGTCTTTCCTGAAACCTCTACCATGGCCCCATTCACAGCCCTACTAACCCTGGAGCTGCACGCTCCTTTAGGCATCCAAAATCTGCGACGTGCACGGAGCGGCTCGCTGTCCGACGCCCGCATCCGGCCGTCAAAATGCAAAACGTCCGGGCCCTGCTCCTAGGCGAAACCTGCCAGCCCGAATGCTGTGTCTTTCCTGAAACCTCTACCATGGCCCCATTCACAGCCCTACTAACCCTGGAGCTGCAGGCTCCTTTAGGCATCCAAAAACTCCGACACAAGCCTTAGCAGCTCTCTAGCCATTTTCGAGATTCAAGCTTCAAAACTGCAAACGTCCGGGCCCTGCTCCCAGGCGAAACCTGCCAGCCCCGAATGCTGTGTCTTT
Source organism: Grus americana (assembly GCF_028858705.1). Classification (NCBI taxonomy): domain Eukaryota; kingdom Metazoa; phylum Chordata; class Aves; order Gruiformes; family Gruidae; genus Grus; species Grus americana. The sequence goes on from NW_026562113.1 coordinate 6,743, forward strand.
CCTGAAACCTCTACCATGGCCCCATTCACAGCCCTACTAACCCTGCAGCTGCAGGCTCCTTTAGGCATCCAAAAACTCCGACATGCGTCTTAGCAGCTCTCTAGCCATTTTCCAGATTCAAGCTTCAAAACTGCAAACGTCCGGGCCCTGCTCCCAGGCGAAACCTGCCAGCCCCGAATGCTGTGTCTTTCCTGAAACCTCTACCATGGCCCCATTCACAGCCCTACTAACCCTGGAGCTGCAGCTCCTTTAGGCATCCAAAACTGCACGTGCAACGGAGCGGCTCTCTGTCCATTCCTCAGATTCAGCTGTCAAAACTGCAAACGTCCGGGCCCTGCTCCCAGCGAAACCTGCCAGCCCCGAATGCTGTGTCTTTCCTGAAACCTCTACCATGGCCCCATTCACAGCCCTACTAACCCTGCAGCTGCAGGCTCCTTTAGGCATCCAAAACTCGACATGCGTCTTAGCGCTCTCTGCCATTTTCCAGATTCAAGCCTCAAAACTGCAAACGTCCGGGCCCTGCTCCCAGGCGAAACCTGCCAGCCCCGAATGCTGTGTCTTTCCTGAAACCTCTACCATGGCCCCATTCACAGCCCTACTAACCCTGCAGCTGCAGGCTCCTTTAGGCATCCAAAAACTCCGACATGCGTCTTAGCAGCTCTCTAGCCATTTTCCAGATTCAAGCTTCAAAACTGCAAACGTCCGGGCCCTGCGCCCAGGCGAAACCTGCCAGCCCCGAATGCTGTGTCTTTCCTGAAACCTCTACCATGGCCCCATTCACAGCCCTACTAACCCTGCAGCTGCAGGCTCCTTTAGGCATCCAAAAACTCCGACATGCGTCTTAGCAGCTCTCTAGCCATTTTCCAGATTCAAGCTTCAAAACTGCAAACGTCCGGTCCCTGCTCCTAGGCGAAACCTGCCAGCCCCGAATGCTGTGTCTTTCCTGAAACCTCTACCATGGCCCCATTCACAGCCCTACTAACCCTGCAGCTGCAGGCTCCTTTAGGCATCCAAAACTCCACATGCGTCTTAGCAGCTCTCTAGCCATTTTCCAGATTCAAGCTTCAAAACTGCAAACGTCCGGGCCCTGCTCCCAGGCGAAACCTGCCAGCCCCGAATGCTGTGTCTTTCCTGAAACCTCTACCATGGCCCCATTCACAGCCCTACTAACCCTGGAGCTGCAGGCTCCTTTAGGCATCCAAAAACTGCGACGTGCAACGGAGCGGCTCTCTGTCCACGCCCCCATCTCAAGCCGTCAAAACTGCAAAACGTCCGGCCCTGCTCCCAGGCGAAACCTGCCAGCCCCGAATGCTGTGTCTTTCCTGAAACCTCTACCATGGCCCCATTCACAGCCCTACTAACCCTGAGCTGCACGCTCCTTTAGGCATCCAAAAACTCTGCGACGTGCAACGGAGCGGCTCTGTCCAGCCATTACCATCTGGCCTCAAAATGCAAAACGTCCGGGCCCTGCTCCCAGGCGAAACCTGCCAGCCCCGAATGCTGTGTCTTTCCTGAAACCTCTACCATGGCCCCATTCACAGCCCTACTAACCCTGCAGCTGCACGCTCCTTTAGGCATCCAAAAACTCCGACATGCGTCTTAGCAGCTCTCTAGCCATTTTTGAGATTCAAGCTTCAAAACTGCAAACGTCTGGGACCTGCTCCCAGGCGAAACCTGCCAGCCCCGAATGCTGTGTCTTTCCTGAAACCTCTACCATGGCCCCATTCACAGCCCTACTAACCCTGCAGCTGCAGGCTCCTTTAGGCATCCAAAAACTCCGACATGCGTCTTAGCAGCTCTCTAGCCATTTTCCAGATTCAAGCTTCAAAACTGCAAACGTCCGGGCCCTGCTCCCACGCGAAACCTGCCAGCCCCGAATGCTGTTCTTTCCTGAAACCTCTACCATGGCCCCATTCACAGCCCTACTAACCCTGGAGCTGCAGGCTCCTTTAGGCATCCAAAAACTAACACGTGCTTAGCGGCTCTCTGTCCATTTTCAGATTCAAGCCTCAAAACTGCAAACGTCCGGCCCTGCGCCCAGGCGAAACCTGCCAGCCCCGAATGCTGTGTCTTTCCTGAAACCTCTACCATGGCCCCATTCACACACCCTACTAACCCTGGAGCTGCAGGCTCCTTTAGGCATCCAAAACTGCGACATGCAATGGAGCCTCTCTGTCCATTCGCCCCCTCAAGCCGTCAAAACTGCAAACGTCCGGGCCCTGCTCCCAGGCGAAACCTGCCAGCCCCGAATGCTCTGTCTTTCCTGAAACCTCTACCATGGCCCCATTCACAGCCCTACTAACCCTGCAGCTGCAGGCTCCTTTAGGCATCCAAAAACTCCGACATGCGTCTTAGCAGCTCTCTAGCCATTTTCCAGATTCAAGCCTCAAAACTGCAAACGTCCAGGCCCTGCTCCCAGGCGAAACCTGCCAGCCCGAATGTATTCTTTCCTGAAACCTCTACCATGGCCCCATTCACAGCCCTACTAACCCTGCAGCTGCAGGCTCCTTTAGGCATCCAAAAACTCCGACATGCGTCTTAGCAGCTCTCTAGCCATTTTCGAGATTCAAGCCTCAAAACTGCAAACGTCCGGGCCCTGCTCCCAGGCGAAACCTGCCACCCCGAATGCTGTGTCTTTCCTGAAACCTCTACCATGGCCCCATTCACAGCCCTACTAACCCTGGAGCTGCAGGCTCCTTTAGGCATCCAAAAACTCCGAAATGCGTCTTAGCAGCTCTCTAGCCATTTTCCAGATTCAAGCCTTCAAAACTGCAAACGTCCAGGCCCTGCTCCCAGGCGAAACCTGCCAGCCCCAAATGCGCTGTCTTTCCTGAAACCTCTACCATGGCCCCATTCACAGCCCTACTAACCCTGGAGCTGCAGGCTCCTTTAGGCATCCAAAAACTCCGACATGCGTCTTAGCAGCTCTCTAGCCATTTTCCAGATTCAAGCCTCAAAACTGCAAACGTCCGGCCCTGCTCCCAGGCGAAACCTGCCAGCCCCGAATGCTGTGTCTTTCCTGAAACCTCTACCATGGCCCCATTCACAGCCCTACTAACCCTGCAGCTGCACGCTCCTTTAGGCATCCAAAACCTCCGACATGCGTCTTAGCAGCTCTCTAGCCATTTTCGAGATTCAAGCTTCAAAACTGCAAACGTCCGGGCCCTGCTCCCAGGCGAAACCTGCCAGCCCCGAATGCTGTGTCTTTCCTGAAACCTCTACCATGGCCCCATTCACAGCCCTACTAACCCTGGAGCTGCAGGCTCCTTTAGGCATCCAAAAACTCCGACATGCTTCTTAGCAGCTCTCTAGCCATTTTCGAGATTCAAGCCTCAAAACTGCAAACGTCCGGGCCCTGCTCCCAGGCGAAACCTGCCATCTCCAAATGCTGTGTCTTTCCTGAAACCTCTACCATGGCCCCATTCACAGCCCTACTAACCCTGGAGCTGCAGGCTCCTTTAGGCATCCAAAAACTCCGACATGCGTCTTAGCAGCTCTCTAGCCATTTTCCAGATTCAAGCCTCAAAACTGCAAACGTCCGGGCCCTGCTCCCAGGCGAAACCTGCCAGCCCCGAATGCTGTGTCTTTCCTGAAACCTCTACCATGGCCCCATTCACAGCCCTACTAACCCTGAGCTGCAGGCTCCTTTAGGCATCCAAAACTCCGACATGCGACCGAGCAGCTCTCTAGCCATTTTCGAGATTCAAGCCTCAAAACTGCAAACGTCCGGGCCCTGCTCCCAGGCGAAACCTGCCAGCCCCGAATGCTGTGTCTTTCCTGAAACCTCTACCATGGCCCCATTCACAGCCCTACTAACCCTGGAGCTGCAGGCTCCTTTAGGCATCCAAAAACTGCGACATGCGTCTTAGCAGCTCTCTAGCCATTTCCAGATTCAAGCCTCAAAACTGCAAACGTCCGGGCCCTGCTCCCAGGCGAAACCTGCCAGCCCGAATGCTGTGTCTTTCCTGAAACCTCTACCATGGCCCCATTCACAGCCCTACTAACCCTGGAGCTGCACGCTCCTTTAGGCATCCAAAAACTCCGACACGAGTCTTAGCAGCTCTCTAGCCATTTTCCGATTCAAGCCTCAAAACTGCAAACGTCCGGGCCCTGCTCCCAGGCGAAACCTGCCAGCCCCGAATGCTGTGTCTTTCCTGAAACCTCTACCATGGCCCCATTCACAGCCCTACTAACCCTGCAGCTGCAGGCTCCTTTAGGCATCCAAAAACTCCGACATGCGTCTTAGCAGCTCTCTAGCCATTTTCCAGATTCAAGCCTCAAAACTGCAAACGTCCGGGCCCTGCTCCCAGGCGAAACCTGCCAGCCCCGAATGCTGTGTCTTTCCTGAAACCTCTACCATGGCCCCATTCACAGCCCTACTAACCCTGCAGCTGCAGGCTCCTTTAGGCATCCAAAAACTCCGACATGCGTCTTAGCAGCTCTCTAGCCATTTTCCAGATTCAAGCCTCAAAACTGCAAACGTCCGGGCCTGCGCCCAGGCGAAACCTGCCAGCCCCGAATGCTGTGTCTTTCCTGAAACCTCTACCATGGCCCCATTCACAGCCCTACTAACCCTGCAGCTGCAGGCTCCTTTAGGCATCCAAAAACTCCGACATGCGTCTTAGCAGCTCTCTAGCCATTTTCCAGATTCAAGCCTCAAAACTGCAAACGTCCGGGCCCTGCTCCCAGGCGAAACCTGCCAGCCCCGAATGCTGTGTCTTTCCTGAAACCTCTACCATGGCCCCATTCACAGCCCTACTAACCCTGGAGCTGCAGGCTCCTTTAGGCATCCAAAAACTCCGACATGCGTCTTAGCAGCTCTCTAGCCATTTTCCAGATTCAAGCTTCAAAACTGCAAACGTCCGGCCCTGCTCCCAGGCGAAACCTGCCAGCCCCGAATGCTGTGTCTTTCCTGAAACCTCTACCATGGCCCCATTCACAGCCCTACTAACCCTGCAGCTGCAGGCTCCTTTAGGCATCCAAAAACTCCGACATGCGTCTTAGCAGCTCTCTAGCCATTTTCCCGATTCAAGCCTCAAAACTGCAAACGTCCGGGCCCTGCTCCCAGGCGAAACCTGCCAGCCCCGAATGCTGTGTCTTTCCTGAAACCTCTACCATGGCCCCATTCACAGCCCTACTAACCCTGCAGCTGCAGGCTCCTTTAGGCATCCAAAACATCAAAATGCGTCTTAGCAGCTCTCTAGCCATTTTCCAGATTCAAGCTTCAAAACTGCAAACGTCCGGGCCCTGCTCCCAGGCGAAACCTGCCAGCCCCGAATGCTATGTCTTTCCTGAAACCTCTACCATGGCCCCATTCACAGCCCTACTAACCCTGCAGCTGCATCTCCTTTAGGCATCCAAAAACTCCGACACATCGCAAGCTCTCTAGCACTCTAGCCATTTTCCAGATCAGCTTCAAAACTGCAAATGTCCGGGCCCTGCTCCCACGCGAAACCTGCCAGCCCCGAATGTTATCTGTTCCTGAAACCTCTACCATGGCCCCATTCACAGCCCTACTAACCCTGCAGCTGCAGGCTCCTTTAGGCATCCAAAAACTCCGACACGCGTCTTAGCAGCTCTCTAGCCATTTTCGAGATTCAAGCCTCAAAACTGCAAACGTCCGGGCCCTGCTCCCAGGCGAAACCTGCCAGCCCCGAATGCTGTGTTTTTCCTGAAACCTCTACCATGGCCCCATTCACAGCCCTACTAACCCTGCAGCTGCAGGCTCCTTTAGGCATCCAAAACATGCGAAATGCGTCTTAGCAGCTCTCTAGCCATTTTCCAGATTCAAGCTCAAAACTGCAAACGTCCGGGCCCTGCTCCCAGGCGAAACCTGCCAGCCCCGAATGCTGTGTCTTTCCTGAAACCTCTACCATGGCCCCATTCACAGCCCTACTAACCCTGCAGCTGCAGGCTCCTTTAGGCATCCAAAAACTCCGACACGCGTCTTAGCAGCTCTCTAGCCATTTTCGCGATTCAAGCCTCAAAACTGCAAACGTCCGGGCCCTGCTCCCAGGCGAAACCTGCCAGCCCCGAATGCTGTGTCTTTCCTGAAACCTCTACCATGGCCCCATTCACAGCCCTACTAACCCTGGAGCTGCAGCCTCCTTTAGGCATCCAAAACTGCGACGTGCGACGGAGCGGCTCTCTGTCCGTCGCCCGCATCCGGCCGTCAAAATTGAAAACGTCTGGGCCCTGCGCCCAGGCGAAACCTGCCAGCCCCGAATGCTGTGTCTTTCCTGAAACCTCTACCATGGCCCCATTCACAGCCCTACTAACCCTGGAGCTGCAGGCTCCTTTAGGCATCCAAAATCTGCGACGTGCAACGGAGCGGCTCGCTGTCCGACGCCCGCATCCGGCCGTCAAAATTCAAAACGTCCGGGCCCTGCTCCCAGGCGAAACCTGCCAGCCCCGAATGCTGTGTCTTTCCTGAAACCTCTACCATGGCCCCATTCACAGCCCTACTAACCCTGCAGCTGCAGGCTCCTTTAGGCATCCATAAAATGCGACATGCGTCTTAGCAGCTCTCTAGCCATTTTCGAGATTCAAGCCTCAAAACTGCAAACGTCCGGGCCCTGCTCCCAGGCGAAACCTGCCAGCCCCGAATGCTGTGTCTTTCCTGAAACCTCTACCATGGCCCCATTCACAGCCCTACTAACCCTGCAGCTGCAGGCTCCTTTAGGCATCCAAAAACTCCGACACATGCATTAGCAGCTCTCTAGCCATTTTTGAGATTCAAGCCTCAAAACTGCAAACGTCCGGGCCCTGCTCCCAGGCGAAACCTGCCAGCCCCGAATGCTGTGTCTTTCCTGAAACCTCTACCATGGCCCCATTCACAGCCCTACTAACCCTGGCTCTGCAGGCTCCTTTAAGTATCCAGAAACTCCGACATGCGTCTTAGCAGCTCTCTAGCCATTTTCGAGATTCAAGCCTCAAAACTGCAAACGTCCGGGCCCTGCGCCCAGGCAAAACCTGCCAGCCCCGAAAGGTGTTGCTTTCCTGAAACCTCTACCATGGCCCCATTCACAGCCCTACTAACCCTGGAGCTGCAGCCTCCTTTAGGCATCCAAAACTGCGACATGCGACGGAGCGGCTCTCTGTCCGTCGCCCGCCTCCAGCCGTCAAAACTGCAAACGTCCGGGCCCTGCTCCTAGCGAAACCTGCCAGCCCCGAATGCTGTGTCTTTCCTGAAACCTCTACCATGGCCCCATTCACAGCCCTACTAACCCTGCAGCTGCAGGCTCCTTTAGGCATCCAAAAACTCCGACATGCGTCTTAGCAGCTCTCTAGCCATTTTCCAGATTCAAGCTTCAAAACTGCAAAGTCCGGGGCCTGCTCCCACGCGAAACCTGCCAGCCCCGAATAGTGTTTTTCCTGAAACCTCTACCATGGCCCCATTCACAGCCCTACTAACCCTGGAGCTGCAGGCTCCTTTAGGCATCCAAAAACTCCGACACGCGTCTTAGCAGCTCTCTAGCCATTTTCCAGATTCAAGCCTCAAAACTGCAAACGTCCGGGCCCTGCTCCCACGCGAAACCTGCCAGCCCCGAATGCTGTGTCTTTCCTGAAACCTCTACCATGGCCCCATTCACAGCCCTACTAACCCTGCAGCTGCAGGCTCCTTTAGGCATCCAAAAACTCCGCACATGCGTCTTAGCAGCTCTCTAGCCATTTTCCCGATTCAAGCCTCAAAACTGCAAAACCGGGCCCTGCTCCCAGGCGAAACCTGCCAGCCCCGAATGCTGTGTCTTTCCTGAAACCTCTACCATGGCCCCATTCACAGCCCTACTAACCCTGCAGCTGCAGGCTCCTTTAGGCATCCAAAAACTCCGACACGCGTCTTAGCAGCTCTCTAGCCATTTTCCAGATTCAAGCTTCAAAACTGCAAACGTCCGGGCCCTGCTCCCAGGCGAAACCTGCCAGCCCCGAGTGGTTATTCTTTCCTGAAACCTCTACCATGGCCCCATTCACAGCCCTACTAACCCTGCAGCTGCACGCTCCTTTAGGCATCCAAAACTCCGACATGCGTCTTAGCAGCTCTCTAGCCATTTTCGAGATTCTCGCCTCAAAACTGCAAACGTCCGGGCCCTGCTCCCAGGCGAAACCTGCCAGCCCCGAATGCTCTGTCTTTCCTGAAACCTCTACCATGGCCCCATTCACAGCCCTACTAACCCTGGAGCTGCAGGCTCCTTTAGGCATCCAAAACTGCGACATGCAACGGAGCGGCTCTCTGTCCATTTTCCCCTCCTGCCGTCAAAACTGCAAACGTCCGGGCCCTGCTCCCAGGCGAAACCTGCCAGCCCCGAATGCTGTGTCTTTCCTGAAACCTCTACCATGGCCCCATTCACAGCCCTACTAACCCTGCAGCTGCAGGCTCCTTTAGGCATCCAAAAACTCCGACATGCGTCTTAGCAGCTCTCTAGCCATTTTCCAGATTCAAGCTTCAAAACTGCAAACGTCCGGGCCCTGCTCCCAGGCGAAACCTGCCAGCCCCGAATGCTGTGTTTTCCTGAAACCTCTACCATGGCCCCATTCACAGCCCTACTAACCCTGGAGCTGCAGGCTCCTTTAGGCATCCAAAAACTCCGACACGCTCGCTTAGCAGCTCTCTAGCCATTTTCCAGATTCAAGCCTCAAAACTGCAAACGTCCGGCCCTGCTCCCAGGCGAAACCTGCCAGCCCCGAATGCTGTGTCTTTCCTGAAACCTCTACCATGGCCCCATTCACAGCCCTACTAACCCTGCAGCTGCAGGCTCCTTTAGGCATCCAAAAACTCCGACATGCGTCTTAGCAGCTCTCTAGCCATTTTCCAGATTCAAGCTTCAAAACTGCAAATGTCCGCGCCCTGCTCCCAGGCGAAACCTGCCAGCCCCGAATGCTGTGTCTTTCCTGAAACCTCTACCATGGCCCCATTCACAGCCCTACTAACCCTGCAGCTGCAGGCTCCTTTAGGCATCCAAAAACTCCGACATGCGTCTTAGCAGCTCTCTAGCCATTTCCAGATTCAAGCCTCAAAACTGCAAACGTCCGGGCCCTGCTCCCAGGCGAAACCTGCCAGCCCCGAATGCTGTGTCTTTCCTGAAACCTCTACCATGGCCCCATTCACAGCCCTACTAACCCTGGAGCTGCACGCTCCTTTAGGCATCCAAAAACTGCGACGTGCAACTTAGCAGCTCTCTGTCCATTTTCCCATTCAAGCCTCAAAAATGAAAACGTCCGGCCCTGCTCCCAGGCGAAACCTGCCAGCCCCGAATGCTGTGTCTTTCCTGAAACCTCTACCATGGCCCCATTCACAGCCCTACTAACCCTGGAGCTGCAGGCTCCTTTAGGCATCCAAAAACTGCGACGTGCAACGGAGCGGCTCTCTGTCCGACGCCCGCATCCGGCCTCAAAATTCAAAACGTCGGCCCTGCTCCCAGGCGAAACCTGCCAGCCCCGAATGCTGGTCTTTCCTGAAACCTCTACCATGGCCCCATTCACAGCCCTACTAACCCTGGAGCTGCAGGCTCCTTTAGGCATCCAAAAACTCCGACACACGTCGTCTTAGCAGCTCTCTAGCCATTTTCCGAGATTCAAGCCTCAAAACTGCAAAACGTCCGGGCCCTGCTCCCAGCGAAACCTGCCAGCCCCGAATGCTGTGTCTTTCCTGAAACCTCTACCATGGCCCCATTCACAGCCCTACTAACCCTGCAGCTGCAGGCTCCTTTAGGCATCCAAAAACTCCGACATGCGTCTTAGCAGCTCTCTAGCCATTTTCCAGATTCAAGCCTCAAAACTGCAAACGTCCGGGCCCTGCTCCCAGGCGAAACCTGCCAGCCCCGAATGCTGTGTCTTTCCTGAAACCTCTACCATGGCCCCATTCACAGCCCTACTAACCCTGCAGCTGCAGGCTCCTTTAGGCATCCAAAACTGCGACATGCGACTTAGCGGCTCTCTGCCATTTTCCGATTCTAGCTTCAAAACTGCAAACGTCCGGGCCCTGCTCCCAGGCGAAACCTGCCAGCCCCGAATGCTGTGTCTTTCCTGAAACCTCTACCATGGCCCCATTCACAGCCCTACTAACCCTGGAGCTGCAGGCTCCTTTAGGCATCCAAAACTCCGACATGCAATGGAGCAGCTCTCTGTCCGTCGCCCGATTCCAGCCGTCAAAACTGCAAACGTCCGGGCCCTGCTCCCAGGCGAAACCTGCCAGCCCCGAATGCTGTGTCTTTCCTGAAACCTCTACCATGGCCCCATTCACAGCCCTACTAACCCTGCAGCTGCAGGCTCCTTTAGGCATCCAAAAACTCCGACACACGCCTTAGCAGCTCTCTAGCCATTTTCCAGATTCAAGCTTCAAAACTGCAAACGTCCGGGCCCTGCTCCCACGCGAAACCTGCCAGCCCCGAATGCTGTGTTTTTCCTGAAACCTCTACCATGGCCCCATTCACAGCCCTACTAACCCTGCAGCTGCAGGCTCCTTTAGGCATCCAAAAACTCCGACACGCGTCTTAGCAGCTCTCTAGCCATTTTCCAGATTCAAGCCTCAAAACTGCAAACGTCCGGGCCCTGCTCCCAGGCGAAACCTGCCAGCCCCGAATGCTGTGTCTTTCCTGAAACCTCTACCATGGCCCCATTCACAGCCCTACTAACCCTGCAGCTGCAGGCTCCTTTAGGCATCCAAAAACTCCGACACACGCGTCTTAGCAGCTCTCTAGCCATTTTCCAGATTCAAGCTTCAAAACTGCAAACGTCCGGCCCTGCTCCCTCCCAGGCGAAACCTGCCAGCCCCGAATGCTTGTCTTTCCTGAAACCTCTACCATGGCCCCATTCACAGCCCTACTAACCCTGCAGCTGCAGGCTCCTTTAGGCATCCAAAAACTCCGACATGCGCTTAGCAGCTCTCTAGCCATTTTCCAGATTCAAGCTTCAAAACTGCAAACTCCGGGCCCTGCTCCCAGGCGAAACCTGCCAGCCCCGAATGCTTGTCTTTCCTGAAACCTCTACCATGGCCCCATTCACAGCCCTACTAACCCTGCAGCTGCAGCTCCTTTAGGCATCCAAAACTCCGACAAGCGTCTTAGCAGCTCTCTAGCCATTTTCCAGATTCAAGCTTCAAAACTGCAAACGTCCGGGCCCTGCTCCCAGGCGAAACCTGCCAGCCCCGAATGCTGTGTCTTTCCTGAAACCTCTACCATGGCCCCATTCACAGCCCTACTAACCCTGGAGCTGCACGCTCCTTTAGGCATCCAAAAACTGCGACGTGCAACGGAGCGGCTCTCTGTCCACGCCCCCATCCAAGCCGTCAAAATTCAAAACGTCCGGGCCCTGCTCCCAGGCGAAACCTGCCAGCCCCGAATGCTGTGTCTTTCCTGAAACCTCTACCATGGCCCCATTCACAGCCCTACTAACCCTGGAGCTGCACGCTCCTTTAGGCATCCAAAAACTGCGACATGCAATGGAGCGGCTCGCTGTCCGTCGCCCGCCTCCGGCCGTCAAAACTCAAACGTCCAGGCCCTGCTCCCAGGCGAAACCTGCCAGCCCCGAATGCTGTGTCTTTCCTGAAACCTCTACCATGGCCCCATTCACAGCCCTACTAACCCTGCAGCTGCAGGCTCCTTTAGGCAGCCAAAAACTCCGAAATACGCGTTAGCAGCTCTCTAGCCATTTTCGAGATTCAAACCTCACAACTGCAAACGTCCGGGCCCTGCTCCCAGGCGAAACCTGCCAGCCCCGAGTGGTTATTCTTTCCTGAAACCTCTACCATGGCCCCATTCACAGCCCTACTAACCCTGGAGCTGCAGGCTCCTTTAGGCATCCAAAACTCCGACATGCGTCTTAGCAGCTCTCTAGCCATTTTCCAGATTCAAGCTTCAAAACTGCAAACGTCCGGGCCCTGCCCCAGGCGAAACCTACCAGCCCTGAATGCTGTTGTTTCCTGAAACCTCTACCATGGCCCCATTCACAGCCCTACTAACCCTGCAGCTGCAGCTCCTTTAGGCATCCAAAAATGCGACGTGCGACGGAGCGGCTCTCTGTCCGTCGCCCGCCTCTGGCCGTCAAAACTGCAAACGTCCGGGCCCTGCTCCCAGGCGAAACCTGCCAGCCCCGAATGCTGTGTCTTTCCTGAAACCTCTACCATGGCCCCATTCACAGCCCTACTAACCCTGCAGCTGCAGGCTCCTTTAGGCATCCAAAAACTCCGACACGCGTCTTAGCAGCTCTCTAGCCATTTTCCAGATTCAAGCCTCAAAACTGCAAACGTCCGGGCCCTGCTCCCAGGCGAAACCTGCCAGCCCCGAATGCTGTGTCTTTCCTGAAACCTCTACCATGGCCCATTCACAGCCCTACTAACCCTGAAGCTGCAGCCTCCTTTAGGCATCCAAAAACTCCGCCATGCCTCTTAGCAGCTCTCTAGCCATTTTTGAGATTCAAGCCTCAAAACTGCAAACGTCCGGGCCCTGCTCCCAGGCGAAACCTGCCAGCCCCGAATGCTGTGTCTTTCCTGAAACCTCTACCATGGCCCCATTCACAGCCCTACTAACCCTGCAGCTGCAGGCTCCTTTAGGCATCCAAAACTCCGACATGCGTCTTAGCAGCTCTCTAGCCATTTTCCAGATTCAAGCTTCAAAACTGCAAACGTCCGGGCCCTGCTCCCACGCGAAACCTGCCAGCCCCGAATGCTGTGTCTTTCCTGAAACCTCTACCATGGCCCCATTCACAGCCCTACTAACCCTGGAGCTGCAGGCTCCTTTAGGCATCCAAAAACTCCGACATGCGTCTTAGCAGCTCTCTAGCCATTTTCGCGATTCAAGCCTCAAAACTGCAAACGTCCGGGCCCTGCTCCCAGGCGAAACCTGCCAGCCCCGAATGCTGTGTCTTTCCTGAAACCTCTACCATGGCCCCATTCACAGCCCTACTAACCCTGGAGCTGCAGCCTCCTTTAGGCATCCAAAACTGCGACGTGCACGGAGCGGCTCTCTGTCCGTCGCCCGCCTCCGCCGTCAAAATTGCAAACGTCCGGGCCCTGCGCCCAGGCGAAACCTGCCAGCCCCGAATGCTGTGTCTTTCCTGAAACCTCTACCATGGCCCCATTCACAGCCCTACTAACCCTGCAGCTGCACGCTCCTTTAGGCATCCAAAAACTGCGACAGCGTCTTAGCAGCTCTCTAGCCATTTTCCCGATTCAAGCCTCAAAACTGCAAACGTCCGGGCCCTGCTCCCAGGCGAAACCTGCCAGCCCCGAATGCTGTGTCTTTCCTGAAACCTCTACCATGGCCCCATTCACAGCCCTACTAACCCTGCAGCTGCAGGCTCCTTTAGGCATCCAAAACTGCGAATGCGTCTTAGCAGCTCTCTAGCCATTTTCGAGATTCAAGCTTCAAAACTGCAAACGTCCGGCCCTGCTCCCAGGCGAAACCTGCCAGCCCCGAATGCTGTGTCTTTCCTGAAACCTCTACCATGGCCCCATTCACAGCCCTACTAACCCTGGAGCTGCAGGCTCCTTTAGGCATCCAAAAACTCCGACACAGCGTTAGCAGCTCTCTAGCCATTTTGAGATTCAAGCCTCAAAACTGCAAACGTCCGGGCCCTGCTCCCAGGCGAAACCTGCCAGCCCCGAATGCTGTGTTCTTTCCTGAAACCTCTACCATGGCCCCATTCACAGCCCTACTAACCCTGCAGCTGCAGGCTCCTTTAGGCATCCAAAACTGCGACATGCGTCTTAGCAGCTCTCTAGCCATTTTCCAGATTCAAGCTCAAAACTGCAAACGTCCGGGCCTGCTCCCAGGCGAAACCTGCCAGCCCCGAATGCTGTGTCTTTCCTGAAACCTCTACCATGGCCCCATTCACAGCCCTACTAACCCTGAGCTGCAGGCTCCTTTAGGCATCCAAAACTGCGACGTGCGACGGAGCGGCTCTCTGTCCGTCTCCCGCCTCAAGCCTCAAAACTGCAAACGTCCGGGCCCTGCTCCCAGGCGAAACCTGCCAGCCCCGAATGCTGTGTCTTTCCTGAAACCTCTACCATGGCCCCATTCACAGCCCTACTAACCCTGCAGCTGCAGGCTCCTTTAGGCATCCAAAACTCCGACATGCGTCTTAGCAGCTCTCTAGCCATTTTCCAATTCAAGCCTCAAAACTGCAAACGTCCGGGCCCTGCTCCCAGGCGAAACCTGCCAGCCCCGAATGCTGTGTCTTTCCTGAAACCTCTACCATGGCCCCATTCACAGCCCTACTAACCCTGCAGCTGCAGCCTCCTTTAGGCATCCAAAAACTCCGACATGCGTCTTAGCAGCTCTCTAGCCATTTTGAGATTCAAGCCTCAAAATGCAAACGTCCGGGCCCTGCTCCCAGGCGAAACCTGCCAGCCCCGAATGCTGTGTCTTTCCTGAAACCTCTACCATGGCCCCATTCACAGCCCTACTAACCCTGCAGCTGCAGGCTCCTTTAGGCATCCAAAACATGCAAAATGCGTCTTAGCAGCTCTCTAGCCATTTCCAGATTCAAGCTTCAAAACTGCAAACGTCCGGGCCCTGCTCCAGGCGAAACCTGCCAGCCCGAATGCTGTTCTTTCCTGAAACCTCTACCATGGCCCCATTCACAGCCCTACTAACCCTGCAGCTGCAGGCTCCTTTAGGCATCCAAAAACTCCGACATGCGTCTTAGCAGCTCTCTAGCCATTTTCCGATTCAAGCCTCAAAACTGCAAACGTCCGGGCCCTGCTCCCAGGCGAAACCTGCCAGCCCCGAATGCTGTGTCTTTCCTGAAACCTCTACCATGGCCCCATTCACAGCCCTACTAACCCTGGAGCTGCAGCCTCCTTTAGGCATCCAAAACTCCGACGGCGTCTTAGCAGCTCTCTAGCCATTTTCCAGATTCAAGCCTCAAAACTGCAAACGTCCGGGCCCTGCTCCCAGCGAAACCTGCCAGCCCCGAATGCTGTGTCTTTCCTGAAACCTCTACCATGGCCCCATTCACAGCC
>NW_026562114.1:0-4250 GCF_028858705.1 Grus americana
GAAACCTCCCAGCCCCGAATGGTGTTGCTTTCCTGAAACTTCAACCATGGCCCCATTCACAGCCCTGCTAACCCTGGGCTGCAGGTTGCTGTACGCATCCAAAAATTCCAAGGTGCAACTTTATGAGCTCTATGCCATTTTGAGATTCAAGCTTCAAAACTGAAAACGTCCAGGCCCTGCTCCCAGGCGAAACCTCCCAGCCCCGAATGGTGTTGCTTTCCTGAAACCTCAACCATGGCCCCATTCACAGCCCTGCTAACCCTGGGCTGCAGGTTGCTGTATGCATCCAAAAACTCCAATGTGCAACTTAGCATCTCTCTAGCCATTTTTGAGATTCAAGCTTCAAAACTGAAAACGTCCAGGCCCTGCTCCCAGGCGACACCTCCCAGCACCGAATGGTGTTGCTTTCCTGAAACCTCAACCATGGCCCCATTCACAGCCCTGCTAACCCTGGGGCTGCAGGCTGCTGTATGCATCCAAAATTCCAAGTGCAACTTAGCATCTCTCTAGCCATTTTTGAGATTCAAGCTTCAAAACTGAAAACGTCCAGGCCCTGCTCCCAGAGAAACCTCCCAGCCCCGAATGGTGTTGCTTTCCTGAAACTTCAACCATGGCCCCATTCACAGCCCTGCTAACCCTGGAGCTGCAGGCTCCTTTAGGCATCCAAAATTCCAAGGTGCAACTTATGAGCTCTATGCCATTTTTGAGATTCAAGCTTCAAAACTGAAAACGTCCAGGCCCTGCTCCCAGGCGAAACCTCCCAGCCCCGAATGGTGTTGCTTTCCTGAAACCTCAACCATGGCCCCATTCACAGCCCTGCTAACCCTGGGGCTGCAGGTTGCTGTACGCATCCAAAAATTCCAATGTGCAACTTAGCATCTCTCTAGCCATTTTTTGAGATTCAAGCTTCAAAAATTGAAAATAACTGAGCCCTGCTCCCAGGCGAAACCTCCCAGCCCCGAATGGTGTTGCTTTCCTGAAACCTCAACCATGGCCCCATTCACAGCCCTGCTAACCCTGGGGCTGCAGGTTGCTGTACGCATCCAAAAATCTCCAAGTGCAACTTAGCATCTCTCTAGCCATTTTTGAGATTCAAGCTTCAAAATTGAAAACGTCCAGGCCCTGCTCCCAGGAGAAACCTCCCAGCCCCGAATGGTGTTGCTTTCCTGAAACCTCAACCATGGCCCCATTCACAGCCCTGCTAACCCTGGAGCTGCAGGCTCCTGTACGCATCCAAAAAAACCGACGTGCAACTTAGCATCTCTCTAGCCATTTTTGAGATTCAAGCTTCAAAAATTGAAAAACCTGAGCCCTGCTCCCAGGAGAAACCTCCCAGCCCCGAATGGTGTTGCTTTCCTGAAACTTCAACCATGGCCCCATTCACAGCCCTGCTAACCCTGGCTGCAGGTTGCTGTAACGCATCCAAAAATTCCAAGGTGCAACTTTATGAGCTCTATGGCCATTTTTGAGATTCAAGCTTCAAAAATGAAAACGTCCAGGCCCTGCTCCCAGGCGAAACCTCCCAGCCCCGAATGGTGTTGCTTTCCTGAAACTTCAACCATGGCCCCATTCACAGCCCTGCTAACCCTGGGGCTGCAGGTTGCTGTAATGCATCCAAAAACTCCAAGTGCAACTTAGCATCTCTCTAGCCATTTTTGAGATTCAAGCTTCAAAACTGAAAACGTCCAGGCCCTGCTCCCAGGAGAAACCTCCCAGCCCCGAATGGTGTTGCTTTCCTGAAACTTCAACCATGGCCCCATTCACAGCCCTGCTAACCCTGGAGCTGCAGGCTCCTTTAGGCATCCAAAAACTCCGACGTGCAACTTAGCATCTCTCTAGCCATTTTTGAGATTCAAGCTTCAAAATTGAAAACGTCCAGGCCCTGCTCCCAGGCGAAACCTCCCAGCCCCGAATGGTGTTGCTTTCCTGAAACCTCAACCATGGCCCCATTCACAGCCCTGCTAACCCTGGGGCTGCAGGTTGCTGTACGCATCCAAAATCTCCGAAGTGCAACTTAGCATCTCTCTAGCCATTTTTGAGATTCAAGCTTCAAAACTGAAAACGTCCAGGCCCTGCTCCCAGGAGAAACCTCCCAGCCCCGAATGGTGTTGCTTTCCTGAAACCTCAACCATGGCCCCATTCACAGCCCTGCTAACCCTGGGCTGCAGGTTGCTGTACGCATCCAAAAAAATCCAACGTGCAACTTAGCATCTCTCTAGCCATTTTTGAGATTCAAGCTTCAAAAATTGAAAAAAACTGAGCCCTGCTCCCAGGAGAAACCTCCCAGCCCCGAATGGTGTTGCTTTCCTGAAACTTCAACCATGGCCCCATTCACAGCCCTGCTAACCCTGGAGCTGCAGGCTCCTTTAGGCATCCAAAAAATCCAAGGTGCAACTTTATGAGCTCTATGCCATTTTTGAGATTCAAGCTTCAAAATTGAAAACGTCCAGGCCCTGCTCCCAGGCGAAAACTCCCAGCCCCGAATGGTGTTGCTTTCCTGAAACCTCAACCATGGCCCCATTCACAGCCCTGCTAACCCTGGGCTGCAGGTTGCTGTACGCATCCAAAAAAATCCACGTGCAACTTAGCATCTCTCTAGCCATTTTTGAGATTCAAGCTTCAAAATTGAAAACGTCCAGGCCCTGCTCCCAGGCGAAACCTCCCAGCCCCGAATGGTGTTGCTTTCCTGAAACCTCAACTATGGCCCCATTCACAGCCCTGCTAACCCTGGAGCTGCAGGTTGCTGTACGCATCCAAAAAATCCGACGTGCAACTTTAGAGCTCTATGCCATTTTTGAGATTCAAGCTTCAAAACTGAAAACGTCCAGGCCCTGCTCCCAGGCGAAACCTCCCAGCCCCGAATGGTGTTGCTTTCCTGAAACCTCAACCATGGCCCCATTCACAGCCCTGCTAACCCTGGAGCTGCAGGTTGCTGTAGCATCCAAAATTCCAACGTGCAACTTTATGAGCTCTATGGCCATTTTTGAGATTCAAGCTTCAAAACTGAAAACGTCCAGGCCCTGCTCCCAGGAAAACCTCCCAGCCCCGAATGGTGTTGCTTTCCTGAAACCTCAACCATGGCCCCATTCACAGCCCTGCTAACCCTGGAGCTGCAGGCTCCTTTATGCATCCAAAAATTCCAAGGTGCACTTTATGAGCTCTATGGCCATTTTTGAGATTCAAGCTTCAAAACTGAAAACGTCCAGGCCCTGCTCCCAGGCGAAACCTCCCAGCCCCGAATGGTGTTGCTTTCCTGAAACCTCAACCATGGCCCCATTCACAGCCCTGCTAACCCTGGAGCTGCAGGCTCCTTTAGGCATCCAAAAATTCCAAGGTGCAACTTATGAGCTCTATGGCCATTTTTGAGATTCAAGCTTCAAAATTGAAAACGTCCAGGCCCTGCTCCCAGGCGAAACCTCCCAGCCCCGAATGGTGTTGCTTTCCTGAAACCTCAACCATGGCCCCATTCACAGCCCTGCTAACCCTGGGGCTGCAGGTTGCTGTACGCATCCAAAAACTCCAATGTGCAACTTAGCATCTCTCTAGCCATTTTTGAGATTCAAGCTTCAAAACTGAAAACGTCCAGGCCCTGCTCCCAGGCGAAACCTCCCAGCCCCGAATGGTGTTGCTTTCCTGAAACCTCAACCATGGCCCCATTCACAGCCCTGCTAACCCTGGAGCTGCAGGCTCCTTTACGAATCCAAAAAAATCCGACGTGCAACTTAGCATCTCTCTAGCCATTTTTGAGATTCAAGCTTCAAAATTGAAAATAACAGGCCCTGCTCCCAGGCGAAACCTCCCAGCCCCGAATGGTGTTGCTTTCCTGAAACTTCAACCATGGCCCCATTCACAGCCCTGCTAACCCTGGGGCTGCAGGTTGCTGTACGCATCCAAAATCTCCGAAGTGCAACTTAGCATCTCTCTAGCCATTTTTGAGATTCAAGCTTCAAAATTGAAAACGTCCAGGCCCTGCTCCCAGGAGAAACCTCCCAGCCCCGAATGGTGTTGCTTTCCTGAAACCTCAACCATGGCCCCATTCACAGCCCTATTAACACTGGAGCTGCTGGTTGCTGTACGCATCCAAAAACTCCAATGTACAACTTAGCAACTCTCTAGGCATTTTTGAGATTCAAGCTCCAAAAATTGAAAAGGTCCAGGCCCTGCTCCCAGGAGAAACCTCCCAGCCCCAAATGGTGTTGCTTTCCTGAAACTTCAACCATGGCCCCATTCACAGCCCTGCTAACCCTGGG
>NW_026562115.1:0-39511 GCF_028858705.1 Grus americana
TTCATCCATACAGCTTCTTCCACTTGACATTTAAAAACGAAAGGCGAAAAACAAAGACAAAACCTCCACAGTAACAACAGCTAGAGACATGCGTGTGTGTCCCCATCAATCCCAAATAGTCTTTTTACAACTCGTGCGAAATATACTCGGTGGTTCAGCTCAGTGATCCCCCAGGCTGCGTGAAGTGGTCCCAAGCAGCATTCACTCCGAAGGTGTAAGGAGGAGAGACAGAAAAACCTTGCTAACATATAGATATACTCGAATGACTCCAGAATGACTCAAGGAAAGGGAGTACATTCTTCCCAAATGCTAAAGACAGCTGGCAGTTTACTCACATCCCATGCAGAAAGGCTTTTATGACTCTGCTGTTTAACACTGAAAAAGATTTATTCCTTCTTGCGTGCACACTTTCCCCTGCTTCCAGTCACCTCTGCTCCTGGGAGCTCCATTACTTGTCTTAAAAAGACTATTCCTTTTTAATCTGCCTACTGCTTTTCAAATTAATTTCACAGCATGATTTTAAAAATTTTATAATCAAAGAAAAAAAGAAAAACACTACATTTGACTGTAAAAACCTAACATTGTCCCAAATAGATCTCAGTTCTAAATTTTTTTTTTCCTTTCTCTGTACTAAATTTCTGAACACAAAGGAGGGCAAAGGAAAAAAAGAGAGAAATGAACAGTTAAATCCTGAGAAACCAGACTTTTATTTTATTTTTATTTCAATTTGACAGATCTGGATCCTGCATTAAGACTGTCTGCCTTCAAGCTCCACGAGAGAGAGTCAACAGCAGACTACATGACAAAGAAGCCTGTTTTCATATCTCGTGCTCAGCGCCTAAGCATACGGTTAGATTTCCTCTCATTCTCATTTTCCAGATGTAGACAATTACTACATCCATCACAATTCATTTATTTACATATATCATGGGAGGCAAAAGCTGCCTCCTCATTATCCTCACGGGAAACAGAAATTCCTATGTAAAGACAACTTTTCCTAAGTAGATGAGATTTGAAAAAAAAAAAAGATTGCTGTTTCAGGAATATGAAACCCATAAAACAATAAAACAATATTAATAATTAAGAGTTAAAATATTTACTGGCACATGGAAAATAAAAATCCATATTGACAGAGCATCCTAAGTATAGCACATTCAGCTGTAAATGGATTAAGACCTCATCCACACTTCAGAGGAGACGTCTAGGGGCACTACAGCTTTTCTTTTATGAGTTCCCAGCTTCACCTTGCCCCACAGCACAACCACAACCTTAAAATATCAAATCCCAGTCCACTTTTAGCAAACCAAGAAATAAGGTTGTACCACTTTTGCTAGGTAGCAGGCAAACCAGAGCACCACGGACCCGCAGCTGCCAAGCAGGCAGGCTTGGGCCCGCAGGAAGACGCACTGCCGACTGACCCACTGCAGGGACTGCTGCTCCAGGAGCACAGGAACCACACACCATCTATAGCTTGGACCCTCCAGGAACAGACAGAGGAACAGCCTCCCCAACTTCACCTATGCCTGCACCTCACGCGGCTCACGAAACTTTACCTCACGCCACTCCAGCTCAGTGCCCCGAAGGGACAGACGACACCATGTTCACGCGTTCTCCTTAATCCAAGCTCTTTGCAGATGAAGCTCCTCATGGTATCACCAGCACAAGAGACAGCTGGTCAGATGCTTATGTGTTTGCACACCCTGCTACTGCCAGATGCGCCCAGCCATGCACACCACTCGTATGACAAAGGATTAGGGAAGGCATTGCTAAAATGACTGGCGCCAGCCCACGCTGGTCAGGAGCATGTCTGGAGAGGAGCAGCAAGTAGGTGCTGACCCTTACATGTACAACAGCACTCGCATCCTTCAAAGATCCAGCCACAATCTCATGTTGCTTAAAATATAAACACCGTTTGGAAAAGTCACATAATCAGGGTAAAAGGTAAAGCAAACATACAAATGCCCTCTGGATTGCAAGGCCAACCCTGGCACTGCTCATACACAGGCAGATGAATTAGAGAAATATTGTCATAGGCTTCAGCAAGTTCTACAGAAGTCACTATGAGCATATTTCTCTTTTTGAGCACAATTTACCCAGTAACACAGTCACAAGGAACAGTTATAATTTCTCACGAGTGCGTTTCTGCAGGTGCCATGCTTGGCTTTTCAGTCTGGTGTCCTGCCTCACTGCCCAACCCTGACCACAGTGCTGCCAGCTCCGCTGCCGCCTCCGACCCAAGCTACATCCACCCCCTGGAAACATACTCAGCCCCACGGCCACTGGTTTGTTATGCCACAAAGCAGCACTTGATTACAATCCTCAAACACACTTGGAACTATTTAGAAAGCACAAATTATAGTATTATTTACCCATTTCATTATAACATTATAACACGCTGTCCTAAGTAAGACATTTTGCTTGTCAATGTACATACCAGTGAATAGAATGTATTTTGCCCCATATACAAAGTACTGGCTGATTTTTAGACAAAGAAAAATAGGTAAAAATAAGCACAGTTAACACCTTCTCAAACCAGACACATTAACTATAACTGCAACCAGCATTTGAGGCACTCCAAAGGAAAGCATGTTTGCTTTTCAGCAGTGCAATAACCTGGATTAAACATCACTTAAAATGCTGGGTACTACAGAGATGGGCATGAGTTGGAGCACCTCTCCTATGAAGAGAGGCTGAGAGAGTTGGGGTTGTTCAGCCTGGAGAAGAAGAGACTCCAGGGAGACCTTATAGCAGCCTTCCAGTACCTAAACGGGCCTACAGGAAAGCTGGAGAGGGACTGTTTACAAGGGCATGTAGTGATAGGACAAGGGGTACTGGCCTTAAGCTGAAGGAGGGTAGATCTAGATTAGGAACTAGGAAGAAATTCTTCTCTATGAAGGTGGTGAGGCACTGGAACAGGTTGCCCAGAGAAGCTGTGGATGCCCCATCCCTGGAAGTGTTCAAGGCCAGGTTGGATGGGGCTTTGGGCAACCTGGTCTAGTGGAGGCTGTCCCTGCCCATGGCAGGGGGCTTGGAACTAGATGGTCTTTGAGGTCCCTTCCAACCCAAACCATTCTGTGATTCTATCAGTTACTGATCTGAGGGGAAGGTTTCTAATTGTTTATTTCTAGGCTTAAAGCACTGCCTATTGCTTGATTCTTAAAAACAGCCAACTATGCTTCTGTCTTTCTCTTGGACATGGAAAAAAATTAAGAGAAGAGGAATGTATACTTAAAATCCTTTCTCTCCTTCCACTGTATGCCTTCCCTCTTGGAAAGGTATTTAAAACATTAAATGCTTACTCAAAATAATAAACAACTCAATCTATGTAGACCGTTTATATGCACCTACATAGAAGGAGTTTTAATAAAAGCTGAATGCTTAGGGACCAAGCAACTTGCATCACCTTCATTTCAGGCAAGCATTCAGCTACCAAGATCCACGATGTTCAGAGACTCCATGAGTCTTACCCGAATTTGCACCATTGATGTGACTGCTTTTCAGAGGCTGCACTTTCTCTTAAAATCCACCCTAATCATTTTTTCCACAGCTCAAGAAGGTTGTCATATTTTCTATTCTAAGGTGGTTTTGCAACTATGGCCCCTTTATCAAAGTCCAAAATAGTCTTCAAGAATGATGATTAAAAAAAATCAGCTTCATTCAGGACACATTGGAATCTTGACATGAAGAGGACTTAAACATATATTTGAGTGTTTTGATGAATAACAGAGGATTGGAAAGCATAGAGATGCAAGTACTTTTTGCTAGGGAATGACTTTGCTCTTCACATGACAAATATTTTTCTAAAGCTGGAAACCTCCGGAGATATTTTCTTGTTTCTTTAGAACATCAGATTTATTACAAAGCTATCACCTAGTGTTTCAGTGTATTTATTAGTTCAGAAGTACTGGGCTAAAGGACAGTGGGAAACTAGGAAAAAAAAATACTAAATAAATCTCACCATACCAACCCATTGACTACCTTACTCATTTTGCCTTCATCACAGCAAAAGCACGCTATTTCATTAAAATGGGTATGACACTGTGGCCAGGAACAGGGAAGAAAGCAAGCAATCAGACACTGCTCAGCTGCTTAAAACTATTTAATGCATAATAAAAATCTTGATCCTTCCAATAATGAAAGTAATGTTTACAGCTCCTGCAGTCCCATAAGTATATATCTTTGAAGGCACACTATTAATCTGCATTTTTGCAACATTGAACCCATGAAACATTCCTTTATTATAGATTACTGAGATCTTTATTTCAGAGCTATTTTAGAAAGTCTTATAGCAATGAAATCACATCTTTACAAGAGTCAAATAATCTCAAACTGAATTCACACACTGACATATGTGTGTATTTGCTTATTGGCACTTAAAAGGTTTTGGCTTTAAACACATAGACAAACACTGAGGCAGGGAGGTGAAATGACAACTGAGGTTTGAGGAAAGATCTACCACTTATGAAGGCTTCTAGGTTAGCAGAAAAAAAATTGTTCCTTGAAATTCTTACCTACACCTACGGAAGAGATCTAGGTTTCTAAGCACAGGTGCCAAGCATCCGTTTTGGATTCTTCCAAGATACATCCACAGCATCCACGTAAGACTGGCAGATGTGACACCAGACCATTGGGAAACCTACACCCTTTCAGAGTGGTCACTCCAGGTCAGGAGAAATACCCCAGAGTGCCTGAAGTGACATTAGATGTTCATATACCTGAGTTGCCCTGCTAGTCTCTACAGCATTTAATTAAAGCAGAGAAGATTACAACCAGATTTAGAGTCAGCCCAGTCCCCTTACCCTACCTCGTTTCAGTCAGTTAATTGGGTGAACGCCTCACAATTTCAGTGTGCAGGAAAAAGCCGCTTCCTCAGAGCAAATATTTGGAATACTTTGCGTGGTATCGGTCTGAGGAAACTTTTGAGTATAGTGACCACAAGAGGAAGAGTGCACACTAAAAACTGAGCCACACAGAAGGCAAAGAGAAGACAGCAGCAAGAAAGGACTAGGCTTTCAGAACAGATCAAGAGATTTACAATGCTATGTCCCACTATCGCTTTGTGAGAGATCACGGCAGTTTCTCTTTTTACTAAAAAGAGAGCAAAATCAGGCTCCAATATGGAAGACCATACATTACAAGCTCAAAAAAATAGTTTTTAGGCATCAAAGACATAACTATAGACATTAACCTCCTGATACATACAGTTTCAGAAAGCATTTTCTGCCTCCACAGAGCTGCTACCTTCTTCTCCAAGGCCACTGCAATTACTAATGGGAACCACCAAGATACCATGAACAAAGGTGACATAAGCGTGACATAAGCGTGACATAAGCGTGACATAAGCGTGACATAAGCGTGACATAAGCGTGACATAAGCGTCCAAGTACTCCACCCTACCTTACTTGAGTGTTTTATTGAGTTTACTCACTGGCAGGACTTTAAATTTCATATTCATACTAGGAACAAAATAGGTCAAAACAAAACATAGCCACAGCTGATCTACAGAAAAAAACACTAAGCCAAAAGGAAATGTTTTTGTTCCCCTTTGGGCTTTATTACTTTCACCAAAGCATTTCTGTTAAGACAGTCAAAAGTACATTTAATACAAACCAGAAACTGAAATCATTTCAGGAAAGCCAATCATTGCCAACAGGAAAGACCACTAGTAAAAATTAGTTTGAACGCCTCAATTCTTCCAACTTCTGTTGTGAGCGATGCACAGCAACCAAAACATACCCATACAAAATAAATCAGCCTTAGCTGAAGTTTGATTTTTGACCTGATTACATTCCTCTCCCCAAAATAACCTCTCATCAAACAACTAAAAAGGCTGCAGTCAAGAAGTGGCCAATATATCCAGGGTCTTTAGCAAGCTTACACAGCTCCCTCCAGACGCAGAAACTATCACTTCCATCACAGGAACTGCAAAGCTGTCTGTGTTAACATCTGAACAAGTAAGCCTTAAGATAGGATCTCTACATAAATTAGGATTGCATCCAGACCTGAAGCAGGAAACTAGGGCTCCCAAGAAAAAGAAGAGATATTGCCATCCTAAAAATGGGCAACAGCTCTTAAATGCCTACACGAGCCCTCCAGCGAGCAGTCCTAGCCTCTCGTCCTCTGACAAAGCAGTGGAAAGTGCCTTGGCGGGGTACAAGAGGGAGGAAGAAGCAGAAACAACCCAACGGGTTCATGGTGGAGGAAATAAAGAAATATGACGAACAGCAAATTTTAAGATGTGAAAGACAGATCCTGGGAAGCGCGGCCAGTAGAGATGCGCTGTAGGAATTCGGAGCAAGGCTGGCAACTGGGAGTCCCAGAAAGCGACAGGTTGAACTGATGAACCTGCACATCTCCCCCCACCCACTGCTCTATTTCAGCCGAGACCCTTTTTCAAAAATCTGCTGGCTCAATTCATAGCTGAAATAATGGTGGCATCCACCCAAATGTGGATTTTGGGTTACCGTTACATTCAGGTCTGCTGGCTATTTACACAATGGAGAGAGAAGAATCACAGGCCTCACCTGAGGTAAACACATTTACGTAAAGGTAAAACTAAGAAAACCCAAAAATAGTTAAAGGCCCTTTTCACTCCCTTCATGCTCCTCCTCTTTCCCCTCCCTCCCTCAGGTACTTCTAGTATGGAAGAAAAATGGTTAGAGGTACTATAAAGAAAAACTGATCTAATGACACTGGAAGTACAAAAACAAAATACACAAAGATCAAGCACTGCTAGTACAATTACTTCATCTGTCGCACAATGCAGCATTAAACTTACCTGCTCGTTACTGTAATTTGCAACCGAATCAAATGCTTTAAAAAGAGCCCTGACAAAACCCACAGTAAGTGGGATGAATCAAGGAGGAGGTGGTGAACTAGAGAAAATTACACCAAGAGATCAAGATAAGTTGGAGATGCAGAAATTCACCTGTCTGAGAAGATCCATCCTCTTCTAGAGAAGATCTGCAAGCTAAAGTTTCAAGCAAAAAACTCAGTGGAGAAAATATGCCCACTCTGAAACCAAGTTGTATGTGCTTGGCACCGCTAGAACCTGTTAAACACCCCTGCTGTTGGACAGACATCCCTGCAGAGATGACCTGTATCAGTGCAGTGGGTTTTTAGTTTGTCTAACAATTATTCCAAGTTAGGAAGCATGTAGCTAATGAGGATTCACTGGCTAGCCAGAGCAAACACGTGTTGCGAAGCGCAGGTACTGGCTTGCTGCTGTTTATACCCTCTCTCGTAGGTGTAATTCCACCAGATTACACCAGATTTGTTAACTCCAAATACTACGTTATGTGCAAAAAAGAGCGTCTTCCAAGATATGGGGTCCATTTACCAAACAATAATATCCAAAATGCTTCCAACGTACAGAATCCCATTTTAACATTGTTCTGGAATTAAGGCAGAAACACAGCAGGGCTCCTCTCTCATAAGAGCATATGGCATTTTGAAAAAGCAGCGCATTACAAATTCCCCTAACAGCTATTGAGTCATTCAATACAGTTTCAATTTATCTTAGTTCTGTCTCTCCTACCTAGGCACACGCTCCATAGTCAGCGACAAAAAGATTTAAGTTCTTTGTAGTCATAAGGAGGCAAGTTGTGTCTCATTTGTATTAAAGACAGACACACTTTTGACAAGTTTTACAGACACAGTTGATCACAGCTCAGCACTGCGGAGGTTAGGCATTGGCCATTGCTGGGGAGAGAACTCAAAGAACAAGCAGTTCCTTGTGTGGAGCATCACAGATCGCTGTGTTTTACCAACACGCAAAGACCATATGTCCTGCCAAACAATTTTAGGCATACCACACAAAAGAAAGCATTTCAGGAAGCTGGATGGTATTTCCTTTCTGTTCAGAGTGACAGACCATCACAGTCCATAAATTTTCTGGTACTTCATCTCTAATACTTGCTAGCGAAGCATTCACCAGTACAGGGAGCCAGTAACTTGACTCAGATTTCAATTCATTGCTTATCATTCTGCAAAACTACTTCAGCACCCACCAGCTTCGTGCAATGGCTGTAATACCAAAAAGGCAAGCAGTACTCTGTTGTAGAGAGAACCAGCGCTCGCATTTAAATTCTGCGGACACGTACCGGCTAGCTTCTGAATGACGCTTACCCAGCCTTTCAGCTTTTATTTAGTACCCTCCATGCATTGCTGGTAGTTACCACTTCTGGCCACAGCGACTCTAAGGTACTTTGGCTGGTTGTCAGGAATTAACTCTGTGCCACAGAAACTCACTGAGAGCCGAATGGCTGAAAAATAGCAAATGAAAGGAAACGAACACCATGGTCTTTGCAATAGCTGGGTTCAAATTCCAGTTTTGAGGCTGATCTGTAAGGCCAACATCTTCAAGACTTTGCTCCATCTTCTGCATGGAACACACATGGACCACAAGTGAATTGTTTCACACACTTAAAGAGGATAATATGAAGCAGTCATTAATTAAAAGGATCCCTTGTCAAAAAAGCAAAAATACCAATATTCTTCCTGGGATCATTCAGTCTGATGCACAGATTGATCAGCATTGCCCTGTGCTGGAATTCACAGCATGTGAGGTTCCTAGACCAGAGCAGGCATGAGTCTCTACTAAACTAAAACTGCAGTGTGCACAGCTGAAGGGGATTTCAAGAGGTCACCTAACCCAGCTGTCCCCAATCTTTGACAGCTAAGCTCCTCCATCACCTTTAACTTCTTCATCATGACCACTAATTTCTTGCTCCCCACTCCCCTCCCACCCATTTTTTTTGCACAGCAACACAAGGGACAAGCAGGGATGGCCAGAACTTAAGGTTTTTTGGCTCTTCCCTGCCCCTTGCCCACATCTCAAAAGGGTTTATTTCCTTCCAGGGACCCAGCACTCCAGTACCCAGTGGAGGAGCACCAAACCCCAACCCTTCCCACAAGCATCTGCCAGGATCTTTTCTTTTTGAGTTCTTTCCAGCAACAGAGATTTCACAACTCCTGTTTGGCAACGGAAAGCTTTTTCCAAAGCTTTCCAGCTCTCCCTTCTGCATCTTAAATCCATAACTTCTTGTCCTCTCTACAGCAGGCATGGAGAGCAGCTCACTCCCTTCTCTACAGCAGGCTTTCAGGTGTTCTTTATGTAAAACAACCTTCATTCTGTAAACCTTCCTTTAGTAATGTTTTCTAGACATCCCTGTGTATTTTTTCACTCAATTTTTCTTACAGCTTTGTCCTTGGGAAAAGGTGTTTCTTAAAAGGTGATGCCTTCAGTTGCATGCTATTGTCCAGCTCATGCTGAGAAGAATCATTTCATAGGAGTGTGTATGCATCCTCATCTAGTGTGCTTGCTTTTTTGGGGGAGGGGTGGGGGGGGTCAGAGAGAAGGGAAGGGTTTGGGGTTTTTTTTTGCAACCACGTAAGACTGACTCACATTCAAGTTTGTAAACTGCTAAGTGGAAGCACTACATTTTTTGTTATTATCAAACCAGGTATTTGGTAGGAATACAGGCAAGCCCAGGGCTTGCTTTTCCCCTTAGATGTTTTGCCAACTCAGCTGTGTTAATGAATAATATTAAAGAAGAGACTCCAGTGTAAGTACAGAGACACAAATGAATGTAGGTAACGATATCACCAAAACTGTGGCTGTTGTGGTTGATCTCATTCAAGGAGAAGGATTAAGAGTACCAGCAAACAGACTCCTCCCTTCCAGACTAAATTACAACCCCACTAGAAAAGATGCTGCCAACCTCTTTTCAGTGTTGATATTCCTATTGCACCGAGAAGGAAGGAGCCAATCAGACAGGAAGTAAGCAGCCAGTTTTATCTGCCCTGTGACAAAATGCTCCCACCCAGGAGCACCCCACTATTCCACTACTGCCCATGCTGGATCAGGCAGAAACCTGAATACACCAGAATATGGCTCTGTTCCCTCTTTAGGGACCCAGATCTCAGGAAAGTTAATGCTGATCAAGAAGAAAAGGACAGGCCTGCTAGAGGAGTGGAAAAGAAAAAAAAAAAAAGAGGAAAAAAAAGCTGCAAGTTGGTTATTTTAGGTCACCCAGTAAAACCAAAGCATCTACGTAATGCTGTAAGGTTCATATTTAGAAATGAATTCATGAGGTTCAGAAAGGGAGCTTACAAATGCCACAGTACGCTTCAGACCATTCTTAAATCTTTTTGGCCTGAACCCATCACTTTAAAAGCCAGCATTTTTTTTCCACCAAGGCCATCCCTCCCACACGCCTCCTTGTCACAGAGCAGTGATACAGTAGACATTTCTCTCCAAACAAATTAAATCCACTTTTTCTTGAAGGAGGGGGGGTCAAGAGGATGAGGGCACCATACTTTTTAAAAGGACATTAAAAAATAATTATGCTAAACCACGTATCAGCAAAAATTAAAGAGAGACAGTAAAACGTCTGCTTTCGACTTGCTTAAATATTCAATTAAAAAAGCCATCTAGGCAAAGTTTTATTAAAATAAATCAACTAAGAAAATGCTTGTTAAATCAATCTGAAACCTACATTCTTTTTGGATGTTCCTTCACTGAAAAATAAGCCTTCACTCTGCCATTATAAACCCGATTATGTCCACAATGGATGTGCCTTCACAGCAGCACCAGCAGCGGGTGTGAAGAGCAACCAGTGCTAATTTCAAATGCAACACCAAGTGTGGTAAAGCTTCTGCCTGTTTCCTTCACACAAAAACACATCCTCTGCCTTTGTCAGGCCCAGCAAGCCAAGTTATCCATAGATAACCCTTCCCAGTAGTTCCTAGCTTCCTTTGGGATCCATCAAGACAGCTTTTGAATTGGTGTCGGAAGAGTTAGTGCAGATGAACATAAAGTACTGCCTTTCTACCCATACTGCCTTGAAAGAAAACCAAAGGTTCAACCATCAAACCAGACCTACCATATGGGCGCTTGACAAATGCTGAGATCACCACATTTGTAGAAAATGTTTAAGGTTTAGCACATAAAAATATTGACAGAGGGAAAAAAATCAATGCAAAAAAAAAAAGAAAGAGAAGGATTATACCACTTTATTTTGCTGTAGAGAAAGGTACAGGCACGTTACCTGAATGAGGTTAAGGCTCATAGTGGGTTGCTTACAGCCTGTCCTGTTATTTCAGTGATGATGAACACTGCCTATCTGGGTTTTACTGTGCAATATAACCAAGGTGCCAGTTCATCAGGTAAACAGCAAAACAAGGGAACTTGATTTTTTTCCAGTAAAGCTAATGATACCTTTGGATCCTGGAAAGCTACAAATCCTACTTTCCAAGCTGCTACATAAAATTCCCTTAATATCACCACCACTTCGGTTAGCTCTCTTTCTCCACCAAAAAATTGCTACTGAAAAGCCAATATACTACTCTAGCAATATACTGGAGTATACTGTAAAAATCCTATAGAACACAGACTAAAATGAAACTTTTCAGCCAGTAAAGCTTCCTTCCTTACTGACAAGCTTTTGCTAGCAACTTATAAATTAAAAAAGTACCATAAAGAGAGCTTCTGTACAGGCACAGCTGCATGCAGGAGAGCTTGCTAGTAGTGCACATCTAATAGCATAAGCTATATACACACATGTTTAATGGACACATCTTCATTCTAACACTATGCTCCAAACTTTTCCCATTAATAAAGTTATGGTCCTCAGTTCACAGCCATGGGTACAGCTGCAACAAGCAAGCTGATGTAATTTTTAACCAAAGTTTTAATTTCAAATGCAAGGCTGAATGCCTTTTCTAGGGCTGAGCAGCACCCAGGCAGCAAACAAGCATGTCTGTACCAGGTCAGAGCCGAGATCCACCCAGTCTCAAGACACATCCCCAGCAGCGGTCAGCAAACCATGGCCAGGGAAGAGCAGAGGACCAGGATGAGCATACTGCAACCCTGCTGCTGCCTAACCTCCGAGCGTCTAGCGATTTGCAGCCAAGGTACTTCTCACAGTAGAAGTAGCGCCGCTGCCTTCGGAGTTCAGCTTAAGACACGCTGCTGTACGGTTGTTAGAAAATGAATGCAAACTCAGTCCTTTCAGAGCGGGCAGAGAGAAGGGGGCTCGTTGAGTGTTTTCTGATGAGTAGTTGGGCAGGAAAGCTTGAAAGGAATCCAGCAGAGTTTGGCAGCAATAGGTCTCATACCACCACAGAAAGACGTTAAGCTAGCCAGTTTAGTTTCCACCATCAAAAATGATTCAACTTGAAAGGACAAAAAGCAAATTAAATTACTCAAAGTACATTGTATTTCTGATTAAGCCATCTCAGTTCTTAAGAGAGATCACGTAAACATCCTTGCCACAGTGCTAGCTATACGTGAGAAACATCTGTTTTCAAACAGTTGTCCTTTGCATGGATAAGAGTGATGCCACACTCAAATTCAATGTGGAAAACATTTACGAGTTTCAGAAGAGTTAGTTGTGAACAGAGACTAGTGAAAGGCATGGCACCCTGTCCCTTGACAGAAAGCTGGTCATGGGGTGGCCAGGAAAGCAAAAGACAAGATAAAAACCTCAAAACACAAAATACCAAGAGCCACCTCGATCCCGTGATCCTAGTGATGAAGAAACGGGAAACGGGGAAGAAAAATCAGTAAGGATCTTGAATCTGGCCCAAATCCCACTGCTGCTTATGATTTTAGCCAAAGGTACTTTACAGGTAAAGTAAATTAAAAAAAAAATTAAAATCCTTGAAATAAGAGACCAGAGCCTCATACTCCCTAGGAAGAGAGGGGATCCAACCCTCTGTACCACGAGCAACCCCAGGAAGCTACCTGAGGAACCAGGGGCATCACCCTCTGCCACGACCACCAGAAGGAAAAACAACACTGCTGAGCAGGCCTGGGCAGTTTGGATCACAGCATCTTCACTGCACTCAAGAAATGAAAACCTTTCCTTCACTTTGGTTTCAGCCCTCTCATAAACTTAAGCAGAGGCTGGCTATATGGCTAATAAGCCAAGGGCCATAGGCACCAGATGGATGCGAGAGGAGCAGTTCAACTCAGACACGCATGTAGGGAGCCCAAGACTGTAGGAAGGTATTTGGAGCAAGGAGGCCCACGGGGAAGTACACACTGTGCAGCATAACGTTGGATCAATCAATCACAACTGCAACTGGGAGACAAACGCTTGCATTAGGCATTAAAGATGCATGCATCAACCGCATAGCCACGCTCCTCTGCTCAGCTGGGAGGAGGAACAGCCTTCTCGCTGAAACCTGACTGAATGCTACCAGTCAGACTAATGGGTTTAAAAATCTACCTTTATCAAATAAACTGATTAGAGCCATGCTATTTAACAGTGTGTCAGCCATTATGAAAATTTGGGTCCATAAGCAGTCTAGCCTATATCACTACCAGGAACCTGAAAGCTGACCCAGCAGGAGAAGACTGAAAACTGGTAACGCTAAACCATCATATGAATTACATTAAAAGGAAAGACAGGCTGTTTTTGAACCAGCACATAATGCACACATTTCCACCATCACGTTCCCCTGAAAAGACCAAATCTGCATTTGAAGTACCGACAACTTCAAATCTCCAGGGAAAGGAAAAAAAAAAAGTGTTCTTTGTACAGAGTCAAGCTTAGGCAAATCTTGCAACAGTAATTACAGTCACTGCCTCCCCAAGCCATCTGCTGTGGCTTTTATAACTCTCGAAAGGGCAGCAGGCAGAGCTGGTAGAAGAGAAGAGGAGACACACATATCTCAGCAACCAAAGCCAGGCTGAGCAGAAAGGCTGCAACGCTAGTCTGACCCAAACAGGAACTTAGGTCTTGGTTATCCAGACCTCCTTCAGCTTGCAGATATTCAGGTAGCAGAGGAAACAGCTGGGTATGCAGCCTTTTCGGATCAAAGGGAGTTTAGGAGCCCAATCTCAAGGCAACTCATAACCTGAGCAAGCCCAGCCTGGCAAGAGCCCAGCAGGTAGACTCCCACCAGGACCTCATCCCATGAATGAGCAAACATGTGCTCTGAAGTCAGTCTGAGCAACCCAACTTTCACACAGACACCAGCACAGCCAACAGTTCTGCACATCCGCACATCTCTCTTCCAAGAAGCGATGCCAGTAACATGGGCAGAATAATTTAGAACAAGCTAAATTCATCCATTATGAGGACGTGTAGGGTCCAACCTGATGTATGTACCTGCATGCTGACGACCACTGCATCTGCAAAACGTTTTCATCAGTAGAGCTACAAGCAGCAGAAAGATGTGCTCACCCACGCCTTGCTCACGCAACCACAAGTTTTAGCGGCGGGCCAAGCCACCAGCACTTTGAAAATCCCACTTTTGCAGTGCAGCTGGAGACAATGCCAATTAATTGTTTTGCCAGCCATAAAAAATTACTACAATACTCACTTCATAGGGTTGTCACAAGGATTACTGAACATCTCTGAAGAGCTCTGAAGAAGAAATAGTGGCTATTGTTCTGAGTACCATAGAATTTGGAAAGATCTCACATGAATTTTGCACAACTGTACATGTGTGACAGTTGCAGCACCAATATATTATTTTTCTCCACAATAAAAGCCTCACAGAAGCTCATTCACTCTGGGCAACACTTTTAGTCAGAAGTGTATTTTGCTTTGCTCATTAATATATCCTAAATAGATATCAACTTTGACTATTTAATTATAGATTCAGGTGCTGCTTCTAGTCTCTCTTAATTAAGGGAAACATTGCATTTTTGACAAAGAACTCAGTTTAGGCTGTCAGGGCTCCTAACAAACACACTATAATTACCTAAGTAGTGCTTACACATAAGAACAACAACAAGGGGGAAAAAAAGCAACTAAAAATTTCACTGAAATCCCACTTCCTTTACAGCAAATGAGAAAGTCTGTCTGCATGGACAAGAGGTGTTACACACAGAGAGAGGTCAACGTCATACCATTTACACCTGACCATTAAAGAGCTCTTAACACTGATACAAAAAACATTGTAAAGGTTTTAAATAGTTGGTTTGGTTGGTTGTTGGGTTTTTTTTTTTTCATGAATACACAAATACAGAGGAGGTGTTGGATTCTAAATGTTCTGCCATACACTTGGATCCACCTCTTCCATAAGGAAAATTTCTAGCATGTCACTCCAAATGCTTAAGGAATCTATAAGCCCCTTCATTCTCATAAAACACAGGGAGCTTAACACCTACTGCAAAGAAGAGCACTGGGGTTTTTTTGAGCAGTCTCAAACTACAGCGGTAATCACAATTAGGCAACAAGGTTGTACCCAGGGTGGAGATTGATCTGGCTGAGAGAACTACCATTTCCACTACACAAAGTTTCAAAAGATCTTTTGTTTGGAAAGCAAACACCACATTATTGATATGACTGCAAGATAAACAACAGTATTAGGATTTGTCAATACACCGGCTTTCATTCCCCATCCAAGATGCAACAGAAAGCTTCTTTATTTCATCCTAGCTCTCCACCAAGGAGCTGGTACCTATGGGTGCACAAAAAAAATGCAGCATTGCAGTAGCAAGCCTTACAGAGCCAAAGTCCCAAGTTGCCCAGTTCCCAGGGGAATAAGCAGCCCAAAATTACGTGCCTGGTCTCCCTAGAAAATGCACTGAGGAAGTCGCATGCCTGATAAGAGCAAATACGAGCAGCTGGTCTGATTTACCAACAGCACACAGCAAGGAGATGTACCATCAATCCCAGCTTTCCCCAGTTTTATGTCTAGTAGAGATCAACAACTTTAGGGGGAAGGTCAGGGTGCCAAGATGATACCGACCCCATCATAAAACACAGGCATGAAACAGAAAGGTGAGACTGATTGGCTCCTTTACCCATCAGTCAGATGAGCAGCATCCTCACACAGTTTGAGCTGCACATCATTTCGATACAGCTTTCCTTGCCTTTTCCCCGGAAGGTATCATAACCTTCACCCAGCTCTTCCTTGGTAACGCACCAGGGTACCCTGGCACAGCCGGTCACTGCCCTCTCCTACTAAAACTGTTTGGGTTTTACAGGCAGAAAAAGAGTCCCTGTGGCTCTCAGTTCCTTCTTACCACACCACATACTCATTTGGACAAGGACAAGAACCCAAGCCTCCTGCTTCCCAAGATGAACATCCTGTCTACTAAACCACACAGTTATGCTAACCCATGCAAGGTTAGACAGCAACAGATGAAGACACAGCAGAAGGTGCTGTTGTGAAGGACCGGATCCAAAGGCAACGCTCATAGATTAGTCTTTACCAAACACACAAGCATTTCTTTCAGTTTTGCTATGACTTGTGTGTAACAGCTGTAAGTGCCCAGCTTCTCATCACTGTCATGCCTTGCACGCTCCTAAATGTGTCCAGACTCAGAGGCACAAGGAAATTTTGCAGGTAAATCATAGGTATCCACTGATTTTTAGGAGCATCAAAGCATATGTAAGCAAGGGTTTGTTTCCTTTTTAACCATTTGAAATTTGGACTGCTGCAATTAATAAACCAAAACAGGAAACAGAGATTATTGGTTTGGTGCACCAGCAAGTTAAACACTTCCTAGATTATCCTGATTTTACCTATAGGTGCCTGTGCCCTAGCAATAATCAGCCCTCAACTTAAGTGCTGACTCACTCCTGGAATCCTGAC
Organism: Grus americana; assembly: GCF_028858705.1. Classification (NCBI taxonomy): domain Eukaryota; kingdom Metazoa; phylum Chordata; class Aves; order Gruiformes; family Gruidae; genus Grus; species Grus americana. The sequence goes on from NW_026562115.1 coordinate 16,561, forward strand.
ATGATCATGCATGAGATGGCAAATTGATTTTCATGTAACACATTTAAAAGTGTCTTCATCAAGCACACAGCAGAAGCCTTGGGATTAGTGTTTCTTTTTCTCATTTTATGTTGGTTAATACCACAGGCAAACAAGAAATTTGGTAACACCTAATGCCTCTCCATTCCTTTCCTTTTAGTTTTACTTAAAAGGATGGTATCAATTACTTACTAAGAGCTACTCCACTAGCAAAAGTTCCCTCGTATTAGCCTGAAACACAGGTGTAGACAGAGAATCCTTATTATTAGGGGCTCAGCACCAGAAGGTGGTGGAACAATCTGAGATACAATGAAATTTTGGGTTCCCTTTGCTTTCTGTCATTTCTTTTGCTCTTTATCTTGTAATACTCAAGGTATGGATTGTCTAGTCACCTGTTCTTTGTTCAGGCACTGACTATAAACAGACTAATACGCATGCACCAACACTCAGTATTAACACTAAAAAACCCCACTGAAAGGACATTTTTAGCCATTACAGATGATAATTACATTTCTTTGTCAGTATCTTGGCCGTTCCTTCAAGAATTATGTTCTCATAAGCCAAAGGAGCAAGACTGAATGCAACCTTTCTTGGGGTTTTTTGTACTTGCATAAAGTGTAGAAGCAGCCTCCCATAATTTATGGCTATCATAAATTTAGTATAGGTGAACACTCATTAAAGTTAACAGCAATACTTTACTCACACCGGTTCCCCACAAAAATATAAGCCTCAAATGCAATTATTCCATAATAGTTTCATAAGTAAACAAAACGTCATTTAAGATTTGAAAACAATGCATCTTTCTGCAAACAGAGGCAGAAAGAAAAAAAAATTAAGCTAGCACGGGACTACGCAATAGTTTCATTTTGTAAGAAGATTAACACAGGGCAGAAAGCTTTGGCTATGGCTGGGAAAAGAACATACACTTTGTGCTAGCAGAGCTCCCTGTAATTTTAAGCGGAATTTTGTCCTGTTTGTTATTCTATCTCTTCAGAGATAAATGAAATCACACTGGGAAGAGGAAATAACATCCTTATTTTTGTCCAACATTACCTCAACTAAAGCCCAATCTGATTTCAGCCCTCCTCAGGTACAACTTGCGCACCCTCGACTGAGCTATCTGCAATGTGTTAAACTGCAGTACAAAGTTTTGATAAGTGGTCCTGCCATTTTAATTGTGCTCAGCAGGGATAATCGGTCAGGTGCATTTCCTGTGTTTGTTGAATTCAAGCTATATTTGGACACCAACTGTTCTCTATCTTTGTCCTGGTTTCAGCTGAGATAGAGTTAATTTTCTTTCTAGCAGCACGTATTTGCTACTGTGCTTTGGATTTAGGATCAGAACAATGTTGATAACACACTGATGTTTTAGTTGCTGCCAAGCAGTCAAGGACTTTTCAGCTTCTCATACTGGCCTGCACAAAAGAAGGCGGGGGGCGTCCAAGAAGCTGGGAGGGGACACAGCCAGGACAGCTGACCCAAACTGGCCAAAGGGATATTCCATACCATACGACGTCATACTCCCTATATAACTGGGGGTTGGATGAGGAGGCAGGTCAGCTGGAGAACTAGCTGAGCATTGGCTTTGATTGGTGCGCAATTGTGCTGTGCATCACTTGTATATTCTTCTATCATTATTATTGTCTTCCTTTTCTGTCCTATTAAACTGTCTTTATCTCAACCCACAAGTTGTACCTTTTTTTTTTTTTATTTTCAATTCTCTCCCCCATCCCACTGGAGGGGAAGTGAGCAAATGGTTGTGTGGTTGTTTTAGCTGCCTGCCAGGTTAAACCACAACAATTCTGCTTTCTGCAATTAAGTGTGTGTATAGGGGTGGAGAGGTGAAGGTGGGACCCAAAGAGCTAATGAGACTTTCTTACAGTACATAAGATTGCCCTTAAAAAAAGGTTGAACATAATGCACATAATTTTAATCGCAAAGGTTCAGCAACAATAGACGTGAAGGGGAAGAAGACTAGAGTACACAGAAGGGAACCAAAAGCCAAGGCTCCTGTGAAAGTTACAGGAAAGACCAGAACTTTTATGTTTAAAATCCTCACAGCACAAGGAGTTCTGTAACAGCCCAACACTCAGCACAGCAAAGCAAGTTCACCACAGGTTACAACAACAACTCCATTTAACTTCATTGTCTGCTATACAGCTACAGTCTCGAAAGAAAATGAATGGAAACTGTATGGGTTTTACTGCTTGTAGAATCAAGCTTGGAAAAAAAAAAATACACATACCTATCTGTGATTATGTTGAACTTCACCCAAACGACCTGTAGTTCAAGCAAAGAGCCTCAAGTGAAGAGCGTCACCACGCAAGATACACTGCCAAGACAAGTGGAGAGCTTACCACTTTACTCCCAAGCATGCTTGTACGTATCAGCAATTCAGTGATGGCAAACACGCAATCTTGGACTCCAGCCTATTTCCCTTAGAGCGGGAGAGAGGAAAAGGCCACGAAGTTTATTTTGGACTTGAAATTAATGAGTTTGATAACACAATGAGCTAAGGAGATCATTATTGCTTTGAAGAAGGAGCAGCAAGATTACTGCTAACTCTGCCACTTTCCTTTCTTGTTCCACACCTGCCTTCTGCCTAATCAAGGAGGGGAGATGAAGATTCAAAGAGGAGAAAATATTGGAGGGGAAGAATACACGAGTGTAGCATTAAATAAGTAACAGCCTCAACAGAAAAGTTCCCTTAGAATACAGTGTATTAAAAGCCATAAGGGGATAATCAATGTGCTTATTGATTTAGAAGCCTACACATTAGGTTAGTAGCTTATTAAATCCATCAGCATCATCTGAACAGAATCCAGGCACAACAGCATCCTATTTGGTTGTCGCTCTCAAGGGTTTGCTCTTCTCCATTTTGCACTCGCAAACCATGCACCCAGGTACTGCCTGACCCTTCCGAAACGGGCTTTCCTCCTATTTTTTTATTTCTTTTTGTTTTAAGCCGCTCTCTCACTTTTCACTCATCCTCCCTCCCTCCCCTCAGCTCAGCGGAGAGCCCAGCTGCCATCCTCCCAGCAGCGAGCCGCCAGCCTGCACCTCCTTCGCTCCGCACCCCCCGGGAGGGCGTCCATCTCACCCGGGAGAGGAGGATGCATTTCAGCCGAGGCCCGGCCGTGCCAGCGGGACCATTGTGCCCTTCCCCGCACCGCCGCCATCCCCCCCCGGGTACCCCCCGCCGCTGGGCCCGGCCCGGCATCCCCCCCCCCACACACCCCCGCCAGCGCACAAAGGGCTGCGCCTGCCGGCGGCGCCGGCATCGCAGCCGCCGGACCGAGCCGGGCCCGGATCCTTCTGTCACCGCCGCAGCGGGGGGGGGGGGGAGCGCTGGGGCCTTCCGAGAGGGGCGCCCAGCAGAGCCGCCGCCACCGCCCGCGCCGGCAGCGTGCGGGAACACCGAGGCGGGGGGCGCTGCCCCGGCCGCGGAGGGACCGGCACGGCACGGCACGGCGCGGCGCGGACAGGGTTCGCCGCCTGCCTTCCCTCCCCCCAGCCCAGCATCCGCGCCTCGCCGGCGGAGCGGCACCAACCTGCAGTCTCCGCCGCCGCCTCCTCGGAAAAAGCCGGAGCTGCCTCTGCCCGCCTCAGCCTCCAGTCCCGGGGCGGGCGGCCTTGCCCGCCTCCGCCTGCTGATGTCCGCGATGCCCCCCCGGCGGCGGCGGGCTGGCTCGGCGCCGCTGCCCTCGGGAGGCGGGGAAGGGGCGAGCGGGGCGGGCGGCGGCGGCTGCGGGAGCCTTGCTCATTGAGTGCGGCAGCCCCAGCTGTCGCCGCCGCTGCTCCCCGCAGCCGCTACTTCCTGTGCAGCGATGGTTCAGTTCCTCCCGGGCCGCTGGGGGCAGGAGAGCCGGGCGGCGGGGAGGAGGAGGAGGAGGAGAGGGGGAAAGTCGGGTCGGATAGTGGGGGCGGCAGTAGTCGCCGCCGCTCCTCCCGCCCGGCCCGGCCAGGCCCCGGCCAGCGCAGCGGGATCTCCGCCGACCGCTCTCTCCGCACCGTAGCGCACCGCGGCGGGATGCGATGCGGAGGAGCCGCCCGCCCCGCACCCAGCCTCCGCCTGCGTCCCCCACCGCGGGGTGGCCGCCAGGGGGCGCCGCTGCTCCCGCCCGAGGCGCCCCTCACGGCGGCTCCGCTCCTCCGGCGATCGTTGGCGGCGGGTGGGGAGCGGAGCCGAACCGAGCCGGTGTGCCCTGCCGGTGGCTGTGGGGCGGCGTGTGGCGATCGCACGTCCCAGGGAGGGGCGTGCGGCGCTCCCGCGTCCCCACCGCTCAGCCGGGGCCCAGAGCCCGCTACCCCATCTCAGGGAGCGGTGGCGCCTGCCCCCGGCCGGTCCTTGACGAGGGAGAGCTGCCTCTCTCGGGCGCTCACCAGAGCCATGGCTCGTTTTATTGGTGGCTGCCTTCAGGGAGAGCAGTCTGTGTCCTCCCGCCTGCCCGGCAGAGCGTCCCACGACCGCCACAGCAGGGAGGTACGGGGGCTTCCCCCGCCTGCGGGCCTAATCGCGCCAGAGCCAGCCGGAGCCTGGCGCTGCCGTCATCATAGAATCATAGAATCATAGAATGGTTTGGGTTGGAAAGGACCTCAAAGATCACCTATTTCCAACCCCCCGATGCGGGCAGGGACACCCTCCACTAGACCACGTTGCCCAAAGCCTCATCCAACCTGGCCCTAGTGTTCTTCCAGGGATGGGGCATCCACAACCTCTCTGGGCAACCTGTTCCAGTGCCTCTAACATCTAATCTAAATCGACCCTCCTTCAGCTTGAACCCATTACCCCTTGTCCTGTCACTACACTCCCTGATAAACAGTCCCTCACCATCTTTCCTGTAGGCCCCTTCAGGTATTGGAAGGCTGCTATAAGGTCTACCCAGAGCCTTCTCTTCTCCAGGCTGAACAATCCCAACTCTCTCAGCCTGTCCTCACAGGAGAGGTGCTCCAGCCCTCTGATCAGCTCCGTGGCCCTCCTCTGGCCTCGCTCCAACAGCTCCATGTCTCTCCTGTACTGGGGCCCCAGAGCTGGACACAGTACTCCAGGTGGGGTCTCACAAGAGCGGAGTAGAGGGGCAGGATCACCTCCCTCGACCTGCTGGTCACACCTCTTTTGATGCAGCCCAGGACACGGTTGGCTTTCTGGGCTGCAAGTGCACACTGCCAGCTCATGTTGAGCTTCTCATCAATCAATGCCCCCAAGTCCTTCTCCTCAGGACTGCTTTCAATCCATTCCTCGCCTAGCCTGTAGTCGTGCTTGGGATTGCCCCAACCCACGTGCAGGACCTTGCACTTGGCCTTGTTGAACTTCATGTGGTTCGCACGGGCCCACCTCTCCAGCCTGTCAAGGTCATCTGGATGGCATCCCTTCCCTCCAGCGTGTCGACCCCACCACACAGTTTGGTGTCATTGGCAAACTTGCTGATGGTGCACTAGATCCCATAGTCCATGTCACTGACAAAGACGTTGAACAGTGCCGGTCCCAGCACCGACCCCTGAGGAACACCACTCGTCACCGTTCTCCACTGGACATTGAGCCGTTGACCACAACTCTTTGAGTGTGACCATCGAGCCAATTCCTTATCCACTGAGTGGTCCATCCATCTAATCCATGTCTCTCCAATTTAGAGACAAGCCCCGTCCTTTGGGGCTGGGAGCAGGCGACCGGGCGCCAGGGGAGGTGTACGTGAAGCTTTCGGGTACGTACACAGGGACAGGGGATCTGCGTGGAAGAGGTGCGAAGATGGCACCATCAGGAATCAATAACGGAAAATCTCACTAACGCAGGAAACTGCTACATAACACTATTAATAAATACAGGTACAACCCCGGGGTCTGAATGAAGGAAAAAGGGGTAAATTGGGGGCTCTCAGCTGTAGAGGTGATGGCCCTACATGCGGTGAATCGTATGCCCTGCCAAGGACTGGACTTGATGGAAGCCCTTCATGAAAGGAGCAGGGTCTCACCTATGTCATTTGATTTCGAACAAACATAACGCCATAGACCAACAATATCTTTGTGCTCCTACGTGTGCCATAAAGAAGCAGGTCAGAACATATCAAAGGGAATACAAGTTTGGTCATTTTTTCAGAATAAGTCTTGAAAGACAACGTTTTTGTTTGGAATCTTACTCGTTCTCAGGGTGTGACAGGACTGCATGAGGAGGTTGCAGCAGCTGCGTTTGTCCTGGCCAAAGAAATTCAACTCGGTGAGGCTTTCATGGGAGACAATGAGTAGGAGAGTAGGGAGGTCTTCTTCTCCTTTCTTGGGTGCGACGTGAGGAAGTATCAAAGCTTGGAAGTCACAAATCTTTTACATAAAATCTTTAAAATTGGAACAATGTTTTCAAATACCAGTAGCTAGCGTTAGCCTTCAAACACCTTACTGATGCCGCTAAATAATTGGGTTTACCTTCAAGATGATGAGAGCTTGCAACTCTCAAAACTTTTTGTTTGAGATTGCATATGTTCATTACCTCTAAAAATCAGTTCCTTTTATTTGGTTCCAGAATACAGATTTTGAGAGTAGCATTAGGCAGTAACATGGAAAGACAGTGATCGCAGTGGTCTCTGGATCATTGCAGTAAAGCAAATACTACCTTCAGCAGTTATGAGAGAACTACTAAAAAAAAAAATGTTTTTAACAGTTATTTAGGTTCCAAATGTTCCCCTTTCACCTGCAGTATGTGACATTCAGAACATCATAACTTGACCTACTTTAGAACAGCGCACACACAAGTAATATCTAAATATTTATGTTCTGTGTTTTCTTGAAGTGCCATTAAATCCCTTAATTGCTGTGGTTTACTGTTATTGCAGAACTCACTACTGGTTTCCAGTTGTACATGAGTTGTAGTAAGAGGCAGAGATTCTGCCCTTAGGTCAGGTGTGTATGCCGCTTTTTCTTCTACCTCCATCTCCTCCAGCACAGCCTCTTACTGGCAGTTCTGATCAGCCTTATCTAATGCTGCTCAGCCCATGCTGCCTCGTCCAATCACAAAATCTTTGGCCATTCTCCTATGCTGGTGTAGCTTTATAGTAGGCTGCCATACATTACAGCAGTCTCCGTGGCTTCCTGAAGAACATCGCAGGTGATTTTAGTCCCTCACGTAGCTCAAAAGTGAGGCAGGACAAAGGCAATTTAGCATTCCTTTACGGGCCCTGGTGCTGAGCCTCCTGTTTGTCTTCATTTCCCACACTGGTAGTACACAGGTATTTGCACCTTATTTTTCTGCAGCTTCTGGGTTTGCACAAGGACGCACATGGAGCAGAGCTTCCGTTTTTGCTCTGTGTGCACTTTTAGTATACCTTACAAGTCTGTTTCCAAATAAGAAATAGCTCATTCAAGGAAATGATCTAATAGAATTAGCTTATGTCAGTTTGATTGCAGAAACAGAGCATGACATAATTTCTGCACTCAGAAGACGTTTCAGATTGTATCACTAACAGGAAGATAGTTAAGCTTGCCTAACCCATTTCTGGTCCACACGAATTTTAACTACAGCAAAGTGTAAATTTTTTTAATATACTGGCAGTCCTACTTTGCAGTGCTTACGTGCTTATAGAGTCCACTGAGAGTGTTGTGCATGTAACAATCAAATGATCAAAACTACAACCTGAAAGGGTGGTGCGTTCATGGGGTATTTTAGCACGAGACAGATAAGAAAAAGAGAAAGAAAAGAAAATGCATTTAAAGTTTAGGAATAAAAATGGTGAACACAGAAACAGCATGAAAAAAAAATCCCCAAAGGTAGCACCTATAAAGGTTGCCAATAAATTCATTTCCACCTTCCTGCTCAGCTATGTTCTGACATCATTCTGGCAAATGGCATCTTCTCTTTCTCAGCTGGTAAAACAGCTCTGTGAAGTGCTGACCATTACCTCTGGAGTGAAACAGAGCAACTGTCTTGATATTCATCCATTATCATCCCCAGCCTTAAAATGAGCTGTTCCACAGGAACAATGATAGTTATGTGCACAAGGCAAGATTTCAAACAGAGCACTACTAGCCTTTTCTGTTGAGCAAAAAAACCACTTAACATACCAAAGTCGTTAAAATCTACTTAAGAGCATCAGGAAAGCAGCAATTTCGTATCACCCCAACAGGTCTGCAGGATCTGCTGGAAAGAAAGTCTCTTACATAGATTTTCACTTGTCAATTTTTCTGAAAATGTGAGTATAATTAGGAGAAGCAGATTTTCTCTCCACCTGAAGAGACTCTTCTCAACACTAATGGGGATTTAGTTCTCATTTTTGAAATGTATCCCTTTTGTACCCATCGCACCTGTTATATAGCCCTTCTCTCCCCAAATCTCATTCTGGTTTCTCAAACCGTTCATTAGAAATCACTGGAGGACATTTCCGTGTTAGTTTTCAATACTGAGCCATGTCTGAGTCATGTTCAACACCTCGGTCCAAAGGCAGCTCCTCATTACTTCCCGGCAACTGCAGCGAAGCCCTGATTAACCTCTGGAGTGAGCAGAAGCCAGGCACCCATTTGTGGTTCTGTACGGCAGGTACTGCACGAGCCGCGGCACGTCACCTGCTGAAAGGTCAGGGAGACTTGCAGCTGCAAGAGCTGAATCGGCTCTCATCTCCACTTGAAAATTTAGGGGTGCTCCGGCAAGTGCACATACACAGCACCGGTCACATAAGTGGAAGTGTGATGTAGAAACACCGCTTATTTTCTACTGTGACATATCCTATCCTAAATTTAAGCTCTAATTAATTTGAGGTCTTAACCAAAAACACATGCCGACACAATGCATCCTTCTGCATGTGATACAAAAGATACAGAAAGCCAGAATTCATCTCCCGAAGAGGTTAATACTTTAAATCCAACCTAACTGAATATCCTCTTAGCTTACCAAATGTTCAACATTGCCTTTGTAATCATTTCTACAGCATTCTCTGCTTTGTGTTCTCAGTAGTGTTGTGCTGTTGATTTTGACAAATGAACAGAAACTCGTATTATGAACACAGCTTTCTAACAATTGCCTGAAAATTAATTACCATTAGTGCTGAAATTTCTCAACTCATAAACCATTTTTTTTTCCTTTGGGAAAGAGTAGTCAGCTTTCGTTTCATCACTTCTGAGTTATACGAGCATTAAAAAAAATCCTATTGCCATAATTACGCATACTTCCAGTATGTTAGAAGAAACATGACTAGAAATATTGAAGTAACAAGCTAAAAATACATATATAGCAAGCATTTCAGAAGGGACTGCGATTCCGAGTGCCTAACCGCATACTTTTGGGGGCCTGCATTTTGAAAGCTGTTGAGTTTGTATAAACAGTTCCCTTCCAGATGTCCCAATTACAGCCTGATTTTTTTCCCCTCTCTTCTTTCAGTTCTAGTGTTGGTCTCCATTAGGAATAATCTGAGAAAGTCTGATAGACAGGGTTGCTTATGAGATTGGGACACAGCAATTCCTGTTTTAGGAATGCCAGATCATTTTAGCCAGAAGTGACATCCCTAGATTTTCATCTCCATGTGCATAATTGAAAAAACTTCAGGCAGCTAAGCAAAATTTAAGCAGAAAATGTAGGTGCCAGTGTGTCGGGAGGCATGGAAGGCGGCTTAAATTCCCTTTGTGCACTTTAGACGCCTAAGTGCTTAACTGCCATTGTGGTGGGAGGTGGACTTTAAATCATATTAAATCCAAGTGTAATTTAATTTGGATTTTCCTGATGCCATGTAAATTTTTGAATAAAAACAAAACTACATACTGCCAACAACAGACAAGTATGTGCATATGCTTTACACATACGTATCTTTCAAAAGGGTTATGAAGTTTAAATAAACAAAAAGAAAGGCAACATTACACTATTTTATTGGGCAGAATTAAGGGAAATCAGATTTGTATCTTTTCCACTGGAAAATTAATTCTACTTCTTTACAGAAGTCTTCCAATACAAAAATCACATGATGCTGGGAAATAGGTCATTCTGCTCAGCAAAGAACAAAACCTCGCACAATACAAATACACCACACACATTTTGCTGTAACTACGGATCCCTACACTTTCTCTTGAAACTGCATTCGTTACCTTTGGATACCCTGAGGTCAATTTTAGTTCTGTTCTTCTCACAATGCACTTGGAGCTGAAACAAACACCCTTGACTTATATTGAAATTGCATTTTTCCCCCCCCTGTAATCCAAGGGCTGTATCTTGTGCATCTTCTTAAGGCAAAAATGCCCACTAATGTTAGTGGGAGTTTTTCTGTACAAGGAAAGCAGGATGACAGTCATATACATAATTAGATCTGAGGAAATGCTGGATAAACGCTACTTTGATTTAACCCCTCTTAGCAGCATATTTTCAACCTCCAAAGCCTGAGGAAGGCTTGCTCTCCTAGCAAGGCCTGTTTCCCACTGATAGCAGGGAGCCCAGCTCCGTGTAAACATCTGTACTGTAGATGTTGAGTGTTGGGTGAAATGAACCCAGCATGTGCAGTGTTGTGTGGCTGCAGAAGCGTGGGTCTGGAAGGGACCCTGAAGATCGCTTAGCCCAATGCTCTTTTAGCTGATCCAAGGGCTACATAACCACCTCAGATAAAATTAAGGGATCTTTTCTGGTAATGCACCCATGCTGGTTTTAATGTACAAAAAGAAAGCCTTAGGTTCAGCTTTGAGTATTTCGCTACTAGGTTTCCTATCATGAACTTGCTTATTTTCTTGCTCGCATGCATGGAAAGATGCGTGTACGTTTGATACTGAGTTTTGGTGGCCTGTTCCGTCAACCACCTTCTGACAGCTTATGAATCATTCATGGTTCCCAGACCAAGTGTGAAAAAGACTGGGCCAGTTGATCTATAGTACAAAGAAGTAGGATGGGGTAATGAAACCCCCACTTAACGCATAGAATCAAGGAGGCAGAGCTGAGTTTACTGGGGATTCTTAATTCTGAATTTTCTGATAATTGCTGTAGATGTAGGAAACAGATTTGACATTATTTGAGTCCTTAAAGCAATTTTGGAAGCTTAGTCAATTGATTTTCCTTTGCATTGCCAGGATGGTGGATGGGGGCCAAAATGTGAATGCAGATGAGATTCCTCAGCTTCAGGACTGCATTAGGAGAGCTTCTCCGTCAACCGCAGTGCCTTGCTTTCTAGCTCTAGTGGCATTAGCACACCATTCAGTTTTGTTATGCTTTTAACGGCGGTCAGCACCGTAGGCAGTGCCTCCGTACTTATAATTGTATGTTGACAAACCAGCCTACCTACTTCATGCACTGCTCCAGCAAAAACCTACTCACTCGGAGCTAAGCTGTTGCTGCTGGTTTTGGCCAGAGCTGCTGGCAGGCTGCCCTGTTATGTATAAACATGTAAAACATGAAAAGATAAAAGACTGCCATGTGCCAGATCCCTAATATAGATGAAAACTTGATTTAAACTTGATTTCCTACCTCTCTGTGGAAGAAGTTGCTTTTTCCTGGTTTTGGAAGCATTTGCAGTTCAGTAAGCTGCTGTTACATGGAAGGGGATATGCTTTCCTACTATGGTTTTGATATACTTCAAAATGCTTTTCTGGAGTAATCCGTGGCTTTGCCAGCCTGAAACTCAATAAACATGGTTTTAAAAGGACAGGGATTTAGTGGTACTGCTGTATGTATCATAAAATAAATCTCCATTGATTTATTAATGTATGAATGAAGCCAGAGAGGATTGTCCAATATTATCTGTCATCATCGTATACAAACCCTGATCTATGGACCTGACTCCTTACTTTATTTCTCGGGTGTGGCTTTGGTGACACTAGCAGAGTCCGACTGGCACTACAACAGCATACCCAAGAGGAAAACCAGACCTTATTTGTGCCATCAATTCATGTCGTAGGCTAAGGGTATTAGATAAGCTCCCAAACCCGGGTGGGAACTAGTATTCAAGGTTGTGACAACATTTACGTCAGACGGGCTTATTTGTATGGTTTTGTAGTCTTTCTGTATGTGTTAATCCTTCCACATGAGTAATTTTCCCAAGACATACTGAAATGAAAATTGAATGTCACAGTATGTGTTTGGTCTGTACATCTGTTACTGATGCTCTGGTTTACATAATTCTGGTGAATTGTTGTGCAGTTTAGAGTACATACCATTTTTTATCACAGATTTCAATGTAATTGCCACATTTCTGAAGCTAAGGAGAGAAGAGAAAGGAGCAGTGGGCATCCCCCTTCCTCCCCCCGCAAAAGCGTGAAAGGCATTTATAATTTACACAGCCTTAGAAATCCCATGGCTGATGTATCATTGCTCCAAAATCTACATTCATGAACCACAAGGTCTGAGAAATGGCAGTTTCACAGTCATGTTACTGCCTGGATTTGCCAGAAATGGAAATGAGAATAAGGTACAGCAGATTTTGTGTCAGCAGCAGCGCTTTAGCATATCTGCAGTTGGGAAGAAATGTTTGGATGCATTTGTGTCAGAAGAGAAAACCAGCAATTACTGATAGGGAGTATCTGAAGCAGATCCAAGTGGATCATTGTATGAAGCAGACTGTCTCTGCTGTGAGATAAAAAACCCCCACCCATATTTGAAAGAACCAGAGATTCATGGAGTGCTGGTTAAGTGTAATGCACAGTAATCAAATGCCCAAGCAAGAAAATCTGCTGCAAAGGAAATGGGCAACAGGTGCTTCACAAGTTTCAGTAGGGAGATGGGGGCTGCAACAGCCTCTTACCATTGTGCTTGCTCCCATATATGCACTGAGAATGAAGAGATTGTTATTGTAAAATAAGTGTGGGACTGATAATCTGGAGTCTAGATTAGAAAGTGTTCCTTATGCAAAAAATTTCTGGTTAGAAATAGTGTATCCATTAGTGAAAATGCAGGAACTATTACTGACTTCACAGTAAGACTTACACTTCTGTGAAACCACATCTAAGTGAGTAATTAAAGGATTCATGGAAGAAGCACTTCCCATTGTAAACCAGAGACTGAGTTTGGGGAACTACTCCTACATATCCTTGGTGAGACAGGACAAATAATACATCTGGATGACTTGTTTCTAATATGCTTGCTATCGATAATCTGGTGGTAAAGACATAGTTAACATTTCAGAGCTCAAGCCAAATAAATCCAAAGCACCGTACAGGCAAGAGGGTTTGAGTAGAGCAGCGCTATGGCTAAGGGTTGACTTCACTAGTAACACCATGTGAATCACTATGAGAGAAAGAGGACAGGCAGAAGAGAACAGGAGGACAGCTGAAACCATCCCAGGAAATAGCTCTACATTACAGAATGAATCTAATCAAAAGGATGAGTGGACATTTGCAGATCTTCCAGAAGACCTCTGCATATTAGCACTCCAGAAGGGAGGCTGGAAGTTGTAGATGTGTCATGGCTTTTGACATTTGCCAGGAGAGACCAATAAAGGCACTGCAAGAAGCAAAGGATACTTCTCTTCTGTAACACATCCAAAAGGCAGATGATCTAAGAACAGAGACCTTTTTTGTATAGCCCTATTTATAAGTCAAGATTCATCAAATTATCACTTGAAGAATGGGAAAGATACTAGCGAGAAGCTGCATGACAAAGTTCACTGTCCCACACATGAATCCTGCTTTGGTCTCACCGAAGACTACTGAGGGGAAACTGAGCTTCCTTAATAATCACAGGAAGCTACGCACAGATATACTACTTCTCACATTCTCCAGGATGATGGGACCAAATCATCACTGAAGGCACAGAAGCCTTATACGGCGCCTTGGATCCGGCAGTGCTGTACTGCACTGGAGTATTGGAAAACTGCTGCTGCTTTCTTGGTTTTTTTTGTTGTTTTTTTTTTTTTTTTCCCCTGAAAACAGAGTCCTGGGCAAGACTGACTGACAATAATAATGCATATTCCCTGATGAATGGCTTTTGGGATGAGACACAGCTCATAAGTGTCTCTGCAGGCAGCACAGTGTCAGGAGCCCCGCTATTTACAGACTTTTCATAGGCTTGGAGAATCACGGGGCTTCCCACCAGAAACTGTGGGATTCCCATGTCGCAGTGCGACCTGCAGTGGCTGGTGCCACCGGGCACTGCAAGAGACTCGCCTGTGCCATGCGGGTGTGGGGAGAGCCAGGAGACAGGAATTAACTCCAGCCGCTTATTACTACACGACAGCTACCAGCACTCAGCGTGCCTTCGAAGTGGGAAACTCCTGGAGACGTTCCCGGGGACGGGACTGGCTGTGCTGGGTCCAGCCAGTGCTGGCTGGATCCGTGAGGGACATGTAGGCAATGTGAACCCTGTGTGACAGGCTCACCACGAACCAAAGCCACCCTCAGGCTTGACACTATCCTCAAAACATGAAACAGAAGAAAAAATAAGAAAGGAATACATGCTGTCCTGGTTTGAGCTGAGATAGAGTTAATTTTCTTCATAGTAGCTAGTAAGGGGCTATGTTTTGGATTTGTGCTGAAAACAGTGTTGATAATATAGAGATGGGTTTTGTTTATATAAAGATGTTTTTATTATTGCTGAGCAGTGCAAGTGAGTCAAGGCTTTTTTGGCTTCTCACACGGCCCCACCAGCAGGATGGCTGGGGGTGCACAAGAAGGTGGGGGGGGACACAGTCAGGACAGCTGACCCAAACTGCGTTTAATACGTTAAAATCAGCAGCTGTTCGGTACTGGACTAAGTGTCGTTGAAAGATTTTCTTACCCAGTGACTGAATAAAGTCTTGGCAAATTCGTAAAATTTGAAGAAGTCCAATTACTTGAGCAACTAGAACATCTGAAAAATAACTTCTGAGGATTTTGAGTTAGAGGAAAGGAGTGAGTAGTCTTTACTTTGTTTAATAATTTAAATGCAGACAGGTACCAATGAAGGTTCTACAGCAAATAAATCACAAATATGAAATACTGACTTCCCACATTTTTAAATTAGTTCCATTCTTTATCAAAAGCGCTTGGCACAAATTAGTATCAAATTAATTTTCTTTTTTACTGACTTTATATCAGTACATTAAAAATGTAAAAATTAAGTATTTGGATGAATGTATGTTACAGTAGGTAATCAGTAAGTATATATACAGATTCTGTTTGCAAGAAAGAAGTATGAAGTAGTGTAAATTATATATGATTGCAAAATGACCTATTTTAATAATTTTAATGCAATAATAATCAACTTCTCCAAATGAAAAGAGCAAAAAGATGAAGGACAAAAAAAGATTAAGATTGATTATATAAATCAGTGAGCATCCAACTATGCCTTAAATCATGATGGAAATCACTATGGATTCAAAATAGAATAACTGAGTAGCACAGTTTCCAATCCGTGAAAAACTTTTGCCTATAAATAGGTGTGTTGGGTTTGCGTGGCAGGGTTTTGGTAGCAGGGGGGCTACAGAGGTGGCTTCTGTGAGAAGCTGCTAGAAGCTCCCCCCTGTGTCTGACAGAGCCAATGCCAGCCGGCTCTAAGACGGGCCCGCCACTGGCCAAGGCCAAGCCAATCAGCGCCTCTGTGATAACATATTTAAGAAGTAGAAAAAACACTTAGAGAGAGAGCTTTTGCAGCCGGAGAGAGGAGTGAGAAGATGTAAGAAACTCTGCAGACACCAAGGTCAGTGCAGATGGAGGGGGAGGAGGAGCTCCAGGCGCCGGAGCTGAGATCCCCCTGCAGCCCGTGGGGAAGGCCATGGTGAAGCAGGCTGTCTCCCTGCAGCCCATGGAGGAAGGATGAGGGGGTGTAGCGATTCCACCTGCAGCCCGTGGAGGACCCCACGCCGGAGCAGGTGGAGGCACCTGAAGGAGGCTGCGGCCCGTGGGAAGCCCACGTTGGAGCAAGTTCCAGGCCGGAACGGTGGACCCGTGAAGAGGGGAGCCCACGCCAGGGCAGGTTTGCTGGCAGGACTTGTGACCCCGTGGGGGACCCCACGCTGGAGCAGTTTGCTCCTGAAGGTCTGCACCCCGTGAGAGGGACTCCATGCTGGAGCAGGGGAACGATGAGAGGAGTCCTCCCCCTGAGGATGAAGAAGCGGCAGAAACACCGTGAGATGAACTGACCGTAACCCCCACTCCCGTCCCCCTGTGCCGCTGAGGTGGGGGGAAGGTTGAAGGCGGGAGTGAAGTTGAGCCCGGGAAGATGGGAGGGGTGGGGGGAAGTGTTTTAAGATTTGGTTTTATTTCTCATTCCTCTACTCTGTTTTGCTTAGTAATAAATTAGATTAATTCCCTCTCTAAGTTCAGTCTGTTTTGCTCGTGCCGATAATGAGTGAGTGATCTCTCCCTGTCCTTATCTCGACCTACAAGCATTTCGTTATGCCTTTTCTCCCCTGTTTAGTGAATGAGGGGAGTGAGAGAGCGGCTCTGGTGGGCACCTGGCCTCCAGCCAGGCTCAACCCACCACAATAGGGCTTTTTTTCCTCATACAGAATTTGACATGGGAATATTGCTTGCAGCAGAGCTTTTAAAACTCTAACTGTTGCAATGCTAAAGATAGGATACAGGCATGTACACACGCATATATATAGGAATTTATGCAGGTACATTTTGCCTGGCTCGCAGCTCCCCAGTTACTCCTCGAGACAGAAAAAAATATGTAGACTGGGGATGAGCAAACCGCATCCCCCACCTCGCAGGCAGCCCAGGCAACCTCGCACCTGCAGGCTGTAGAAGACCGCCCAGGGAGCCGGCCGGTAAAAAAAAAGGGGTAGCAAGGGCAGCACAACAGCCTGCACGAAGGGTAGCGCAACAGCCTGCACGTCTACTGCCCTGTGCCACAAGGGAGCCACGGCGTCGCCCAAGACTGCCCGCTCTGGTTGGGTTTGCGTCACACGTCTGGGGAAAAGGGGTGTGACAAAGCAAGAGAGACGGTAATCAAAACAAGCCATTGGGTCGCAACCTCTTGTGTCTTCCACCCGGCTGAGCAGTTTCAAGTCATGGCTGAAAGCTGAGCTACGTGCCATGGCTGCTGGCACACTGAAAGCGCGTCGTAGAGGTCCAGTGCTCTGATGCCATCAGCTTCTCCCGACTTATTTCAGTGGCAATAAAACAAAAGGGAGAAACAAATCCTTCTCATTTGGATCCTAAACAAAAAATCATGATCCTAATGTCATGTATCAACCTGCTTTTGTTTCACACGTGTACAGACCAGCTTTCCAGTTTTAGGACTACCTGTTGAAAGTACTAAGAAGGTAGAGAGTAAAAGTTAATATCCTGATTTTCTTTTTTCAGATCAACAAGATATTACTTCCTTACATTATATTCCACCATGCAATTTACAGAACAAGTACTGATGATCAGAGTGTTTGATAAAACAGTCTGAACATGGGGTTTTGGGAAAAACAGTAGAAGTTGCTGTTTCCAACTGGGAGACAGCTCATTAAAAGACATGAGATCAGCTCAAATTCTGCCGAGAGGGAGAAACAAGAAGGCAAAAAGATCCCAAGGTACTCTGTTACTAGTATGGATTATTTGCCTTGCTTTAAATTTAAGACATAGTTAGCAAAGGGGATGTTTTCAGTTACTCTTTGGAGACTTTAAAAAGAAATCTACTGTGCTTTGTATAATTTTTCCTTGGGTTTAATTACCCAGGTCTCTGGGGTTCTGCTGCGATAGCAGTGGGTGATACACACCAACATCTGAATGTTTGTTTACCTACCTCTAAGCTTGGGATGGTCTTCCTAGTTTTTAGTGGGTGTTAATTATTTGATTGTAAAGTATAGTGGGACACCTGTCCCTGAAAAATGCCTCCTGTGCCATTTGCTTGCCTTTTAAGTAAATTCTCCCAAGCGTCCCTAGTGTGGCAACCTCACCAGTTAGATGGAAAGGCAATCCTAAATTCACTGAAGGATGTTCAATATGCTGAACCTACTCTTCCATGCAGTGCTTCGTAGCCTTGGCTCTGTTGCCATCCATATAGACAGCCCTTGCTTATTGGGGAAGGAGGATACAGACACCACCTCACAGTGGGTATCTGCATGGAGGTGTTTTTTACCCAAACCTGCTCCTTGTGAGCCTGTTTCAGCACTTACTAAAGCAATAGGAACCTTTGCATTGACTGATTAGGAGGTGCAGCAGGCTTGGGCTGCCTGGGTTTGGGTTGTTAATAGGTTTTTCAAAGCTTCACCAGCAATGTTGGACTATCGAGTGCTGTACCTGTTGTCACAATTGCACAGGCTACATGGAAAATGGCATTACAGAACAGACTGATGTCAGATTTGTTGTTATTGCATGAAAATGGAGTGCATGGATACCTGAACTTAGCCAATGACGCTTGCTGTATCCACATAACAAATGTAACACAAAACCTTGATGAGCAATTAAACCACATGAAGCGTGTGGCAAAGCGAGTGGGGACCTTAGAGGGAGCATGGAAGCAGGATGAACAAACTTTTACATGGTTTAGGATTCTCACTATCAGGATGGCTTGCTTCTTTATTGCAATTTATATTGATAATAATCATTGTGATTATTCTGTTTTGTGTATTATTAGCTTGTGTCAAATCCATGCTAACCCAGGTCTTAATTCGTCAAGTACGCATGGTGTCTGGGTGGACTGAATTGGAGCTACGCCCAATTAAAGAGGAAGAAACTTCAAATGTAAGGGATACCCCCAAGACTGACTTTATACAAACATGATTTGGATCTCAGATTAAGTGACTATAGTCACGGGGTGGATGACGTGAGAATTGCCCATAAGAGGTTAAAAACACCAGTGTCCACTTAATCTCTTATACAAACATTGTGGATGGAGATCCGCAAGGTTGGTATGAGAAGCAGCTGAAGGAGGGAGTCTTATGGCAGCAAGACGGCCCTGTTTTGGCTAGAGAATGTGGAATAGACAGATAGATGGTTTCTACACAGAATCTTGAAGGCCATGGTGCCTGGATGTAGACCTTTTGCTTCATTATCCCTGAAATGAATATTAAAGTTGACACCCCTAAGTATGATAAAGAGCTAAAAGGAGTACATGCTAGACATCTGTGACTATAGTACTTGACTCTCCACCCAAATCATGTTAAATGTCACCCCAGGGAGGGAACAGCTGAGGCTGGGATATAAAGGATATTGAGGAAGTTACCCCTGTGGGGGAGAGAAGAAATTGAGGACCCTGAAGAGGCAGTTGATGGGCTGTGATCCTTCTCCTTCACTCAAGATAGGGACACCTTGGTAAGCATTGTGATTTCACCTTTTTGGTGAGAATATCCAGGATAGTATTTTGCTAGCATTATGATTATAATCATATAGTAGTGCTATTGCAGTAAGTGCATTTACCAATGGCAATTCTGAATTCTTTATATCTGTTGCTTTAATAAACTTTCTATTAGTTTCAACTTTGCAAAGCTGTCTCAGTGAAAGTTGGGGGGCTCTGACAGGCAAAAGTTGACTCTGATATGTGGCTACACATATTCCTTTAGACATAAACTGTTGACCAAGTCTGGGACTAAAACTGGACCTAGCCTCACCTGGGCTCCTCTCTGGGAAGGCGTTTAGAAAGAAAGGGAGTCCTTTCTGAACCTTGTGACTCAATGGGAGGGCCTCCCTCAGCCACACATCAGACTTGTACCCTTTATGTGACACCTGCGTAGGGAGTTTCTGGCCACCAGCATGGGATGACATGGAAGAGAGGAGTTTTGCTTAAGTTATGCTTTGAAATGATACTGAGATAAGAGGAAATACCTGCAATCTTGAACTAAAGGTTTTCTAGGCTCACTGTCTGAAGATCATATGCATTTATGATTGTAATATGTAGAGATACCGAACTATTCCCTTAACAGTGTTAAATTTTATAGCTGCTGTTTTACAAAACCTACTGTTCAAAGTAGTCTGAAATTATTAAGTCAGGAGTTTAAGGGCAGTTTCTCTCAGAAAAAAACCAAACCCAGCAACACAGACAAATGTACTGCAGAAAACCAGAAACAATTAAGACAGGTCTTAAGAAAGATTAATTCAGTGTAATCGCCTTGTCAGAAAGAGGAAGGGAATGTCATGTTCATGTCGTTTTCTCTTCCCCTAAATCAAGAAATGGAATTAAGTGAAACTGATGCAATCATGGCTCCGATTTGGCCATGATCTTGCGGCTGTGCCAAGCAGTGACAGCTGTAATCTCTGCCGTGCATACGGCCATGGCACAGCGCAGGGAGAGCTGGAGGCAGCTCCTGCATTACAACTCTAGCATGAGGCAGAAGGGGAGGTCAATATGATTTCCCTAAACATTTTCCCTTAAAATCATACCTGCTGTCATTCTGAAACCTCCCTACCAGAAACCAGTGCTCCTTACAGTGAACATTTTTTCTTTTTAAGAGCTCTCGACAGTCATTATATGGCACAATTTTCATAGTGCTGTTGAGGTGCCTAAATCAATTCCTTCCTTTTCCTCCTTCTCTCCAAAGAAAATACCTTCATTTTCCCTCTTGTCCACTTGTCCCTTTCTTTTTTTCTCTATGTTGTATATACCAAGCACTTTGCACGGTAGTGTTATATTCTGTAACATGTCAGAAAATATGCACAAATATTTACAGTAAATACAGTGTACAGTGTTCATCCACTAGTTGAAATTAAGATAAAGTCCATATTAAATGGAAGGGCAAGAAATGCTTTCTGAACATCGCTCTCATCCCAAATTCAAGGCAGAAAAAAACTAATCATGGAAAGAGGGCAGGGAGGTGGTCCTGGCAGCCAAGGAGACGAGGCAGTATCTTGTGCAGTGGGAATGAACACAGGCCCACAAGCCGTGGGAAGATGATCTGGGGAATTCTGCACAGCCAGAAGTCATTATTAGGAAGCAAAATAACTGATGAGACACTTGATCAAAGACAGTGGAGAGTGGTATGGGATAAAATTGTGGATGATTGCTCAAAAGAAACCATGAAATAGTCAAGTCTGCTTTCAAAACAGCAATCCTGCTACCCAAGACAGACAGACAGTACTTGTTGGAGGTTCACCCTAAGACAAAGGAAACCAATGTCCTGCCCAAGACAAACACAGAGACCACAGAAGTAGCGCTCCTCCTCTCTTGGGGCTGAGCCTCACGGCGCAACTCAGATCATACAGCCTTCCAAATTTAATAGGCCATTCGTTTGTAATGGTGCACACCAGCATTGGCATCACAGCCTCATGTGACACTTAAGAAATTTAGGCCTTTTTGGGAATTTGGAGGCTACTGAAAGAAATTCCTGAATTAGGAGCAGGAGCACGGGCAGCCAATGGCTGTGGAAGCGAGGCACATCTAGCAAGTGTGATGTGGACTCAGGGATTCAGTTTTGATGCTCCAGCTTGTATCTCAAGTTTTGATGCTCCTGTATGTATCAGAGATGGCCTTGCTGCAGCAGCAGGAGGACCTACCCTCAAAGGAAGTAAACCTGACTGAATCATCCAGGAGGGCAACATGGTAACAACTAATGGGAAAGAAGAAGATCCAAATAAGCCTTGGTTTAGCACAAAATCATGCCTGAAGATAAATTTAATCAAGACACCAAAGACATGACAAAAAGAATGTCTTTAGTTACCTATACATCAGCTCTTGATGACTGGGTAATAAATAAGATTTGGGGTTTCTAAAGTAGCTCACACTGTTTAGCTTAATAAGGAGAGAGTGATAATTAGATCATAGGCTGTAAATATCTATCTACATGGGAACAGAAATCTCATAAGTGAGGCTCTTCAAATGAAAAAAGTCTGACTAGCTGAAGCTATAAATTCAAACTGAAAATGACATGAAAAATCTGGAATGTGAGGACAGATAACCGTTACCAAGCTGTACTAATGTTGGATTTCTTGTTTCTGGCAATCCATTAGAAACCTATACCAATAGTTACGGTGGATTTCCTACATCTGACAATCTAAAAAAAAAAAAGAAAAAAAAGCTGTGTTTGGGGTTTTTTTTTTTGAGTATATTTTTCCTCAAAAGACATGGTTCTAACAAGATTTTTGGGAAGGCGGGTTGTGTTGTAGAGATGCTTGCCCTACATATAATCAAAACTTCATGTGGTTTATAATCTGCACATCCCTCTTGTGCAAAGTCATCGTTCAAGGTGCTTAGCTGGGTCTATCACAGGTTAAGAGGGTAAACATCTGTGGGAACTGCTTGTCAAAATATTGGCAGTCCCCCACTAAGGCATCCTTATGCAATATAGCTCCCTTTGAAATCGCAAATGTGTGAGAAAGATCCAGAACTATGTAGACCATCACTGGCAAATTTACAATGTTCTGTAGAGATTTTTTCAAGTATATATAAACAGAAAGAAACTTAAATCGTTCAAAAGACAAAGGGGAGGGTCTGCAGTTGAAATTAACTGTCACATCCATCGACTCCATGGACGTAAACCTGGTAGTTTCCACTAAACAAGAATTGCTCCCAAATTCCACCTGTCACAAATAGATAGGCTTGCCGAAACAGATCATAATGTGAGTAACAAGAGAATAGATTAATTTGGACAAAGGGTGAAGGCAAGGACTAAAAGCTTGATAATTGATGCTTTAGAAAAAGAAGGAAAGTTTTCAGCAGCTTAATCCAGTCTCACTATAAGTGAATACATCTCTAGCCTCCTGCAGTGAGTAACGTGGACGATGCAGTTGCACAGTGAGATGGACTAATAGCACTGCCCTGGTCATGCAAAGTGTGAACGTGTCTGGGATCTGCCTTAATTTGTAAAAAATCAGGGCAGAGGTCCAATAAAAAGGAGAAGTTTTCTGCCCCTATTCTCCCTCCCCACGCGAGGCACGTAGAAGCATGTTGCTACAGAGTATAAACCTCAAGGGTTTGGGCAAACGTGTGGACCATCAGGGTGAAGCATATGTCCACATATCAAAGAACAGACACTCCATAGGACTACCAAGACATGAAGTGTGCTCCTGGGTTATTTCTACACCTTATTTTTGCAGCTGTTTTCAGATCACTACCAGAGTTTGGCCTCTTTCTCTTTTATAAACAACATGTAAAATGTATAAACAACTCTTCTTTGTATGGATTTGGTCAAAAGCCTTTTCCTTTGGG
>NW_026562116.1:0-35083 GCF_028858705.1 Grus americana
AAACATTTTCATTTTATTGTACTGTATGTATTAAGGTGCTTAATTCTTATGGAAGCACCCTGTCTTGCCATGTGTAAAAGTCATGATGAATATGCAACATAGTCATGCTGGGATTTTTTAATTCATTTCTCTTCCAGTCACCTTCGTGACTTCTCAGATGAGGTCAGGCATCTGTTTCCTTCTACAGAGCACACTCCCTGACAACACATTCTCATTACTGTCAAAGTGAAATGCAAGCTGTTCTTACATTCAAGTATTTCAAGGAAAACTTTACATTTTTCAGTAATTGCCTTCAGATTCACAGTTTATTAGAAAGAAAAGAAGGAAAGAAAACTTGCTTTCCTTTTTATGGTCCATTTCAAAGTGATATCTCACCACTATTGTATTTTCTAGCGTAAACCTTCTCAAATTGGGCACAGCATTGGTGAGAATACTCACGTGCTTAAGTGCTTATCGGTTATACGTGTTCTTGTATTTCTTATCATAGTAATATCTGAATGTCTTCCAACAGATATTAAACTATTTTAACAGTAGCCATATGGTATCCCTGTCTCCCTCTAATACCAGTAACATAAATGCTCTTACATTCTTATTAGGATCTATCTATTGCTTTGGTAATATATTTTGAAAGTAAGTTCTGTGAAGCAGTTGTCTGTATGTGTAAAACACCTACTACAGTGCATAAAAAAAAAAAAATATCAAAGCATGGTCTCTGCTATCTTGACAGAAAATGGCCAGATTTTGTCATAGTCACTCATTTCCCCAGAAGAATTAATGTACAACATGGTGGAACTGGCCCTCAAAATACATTTGCCTCAGTACTCATGAACTTTATACAGAAGTATTTTAGAATTGAGAGAAAAGTCCTCAGTGCTTTGCAAGATCAAGTCTTCATAGCCAATTAGTCTCATGCAAATGAGTATGAATATAGAGTACAGAGTGAGGCATTGTGTGACACAGTTTTGGCAGCCCTTTGGATTCAGTGGAATTGTAAAGCCAGTACATTCACTGGTTCACAGCAGAACTTAAAAAAAAAAAAAAATCTGCTGCAAGGTTGGCATGCACCACTTACCCTGAAGAAATTAAATAATAGATCCAACTGACACAGGTCTTACTGAAGAGTGGCATGCTACATATAGCAATCCAAATCAGACTTCATCTAGTTCTGCGGAAGCGAACAAAGTGAAATAAAGAACAGAGGGAAGCCAAGTCACTTGTTGTGTTGTGGGACTGTGTTGCAGGAGAAGCAAAACCACGGGGAGAACGCAGTGGGAAAATGCTGGCCCTGGGAGTGAAGAGAGTCATTCCTCTGTCAGTCCCCGCTTGCGACTTGGAAAGAGATTGCACAGAATAGAAAACTCTTGCCTTCCAAACATCTGATTTGAAGTCGGCTTGGGAAGGAAATGGGAGAAGGGCTATCCTGCCCATTCTTACTAAATAAGTAGCCACCTTGGGATTAGTACTAATTGGCACTCTTAACAACGAGGCCGGTAGCAGATCAAAGCTCTGAAGGCTGAAAGCTGCTTGATCTGAAGGGCAGGACTGGCTACTGTTCCCAGGACCGTCAATCAGGCCTCCTAGCCAAGAACTAGAAGCATACAAACAATATCATACCCAAAACATCAAACACCACAAAATAAGCCAGTGCTTAGGCATTTATCTTGGCTGTAAATTTTCTGTCAATCTAAGCCTCCTGTCTGCTCATATTAAATAAAAGGTAAATGCCAAAAAACAGTTTAAATACTGGCCTCTGGCTTGGTCTGTCTTGAATAGTGATTCAAAATTCAACCCTGTGATTTTCTCCAAAAACACATTTTGATTAAAATTTTAGTGAGAACCTCATGTTATGTTTGAAAAATATCAATAAATAGGATAACAGGAATACCAGGATCTGTAAGTCTATCCTGTGCAGTACCTGCTTTCTGGCTGCATCTGGGACTGGATGGTTTTGGTGGAAAGCACAGACAATTTCAATAAAGAACAGCAAAACTAGCTCCTCATTATTTCCATCACTCATCAGCTTCAGTCTGAGGCTTTTCGCCTGGTTTAACAGTGTACAGGCTATACCAGTAGGCAGCGAGCAGAGCCACAGCAGCACAGCTACCTGAAATGTTTGACACATTATCTGTCTGCCAGCAAGCATGAAACACCTATTAAAGAGTGCTAGTACCTTGAAGGACAGAAGTAGTTTTACTCTTAAACTACCTCATTGTTTTAAGGCAAGCCTTTTATATGGAGAAGCATTACACAGACGATATTAGTTTGCAAGGGACTCAATTACAAATCAAGCCTAGAAAGTAAGGATTAGAGGTTAAAACCAGAAAACCAGAATTGTACATATTTCCAAGTCATAGCAAGTGTGTAGTAAAGAGTCCATGTGACTATAAACCCAGGACCCTTGGGTTCTCTTCACAATGCTTGGAAATTGTGCATGATTTATGGCACAAAAAAAAATAGCGGTCACAACATCTTCCCCCGAGCTGACCCCTCTGGCCTAGAAAATAAGGTTTTGTGCATCCACCAAACAAAAAAAGTAGATGACTGTGGCGAGGCTGGAGCTTAGTGGATCCATCACTAGGACAAGGGAGACAACACTCACTAGTCCTTAGGCCAAACTTCTTGGCTGAACGAAGCACCACTTAGTGCTCAGGACACAATGCTGAGAGACAGGATTCTTGGGCTATTTCTGGTCTCAAGATGGACTCACCTAATACAAAAGCAGACTGATTAGAATTCAGATTTTTGGGGGGAAGCAAATTATTTCAGTTGTCATAATATGTGGAATAGTTGAGTCAGTGAATTATTTGTTGCACGCACTGTGATGGAAACTAGAATTTCTAGCAGAGGGGTCTTTTGGGGACTGATGGTGACGGAACGTCTGTACGCAGGTTTTGTACTTTGTTCCATAGGAGACCCTGTGCTTGAATGCAGCAGGAAAGGAAAAGGATGGTTTGGGGCTTGATGAAATGCAGCGGGCCTGCCACAGAGCAATCAGTATGACTCTGCATTTATGTTCCTCACTACTTAACCTACAAAATGGGCACAATAATGGACTTTTCTGTCTTGTCTCTATTCACTTTTAGTTCTGTGGAAGAGAATCTGTCTTCCACTCCCTGAATCCTACTCACACGTTCTCAATTGGATTCCATTCCAATACAAGTAAAGTCGCGTTACTACCGAGCCTTGTTCTGCAACCCAAAGCAAAGACAATGTGTTCACTTCAGTAGCATTTTTTATCTACTGCGGTATCCAAATTAAGCCTTTTCTTTATGACAGCATAGTCATCAACAACTAAAACTGCAAAAATGTACTTATTTTATTCCACACACAATACTGCACAATTATTGTCAAAAGCTCTTTGATTTACTGGCAGGGAAGAGGAAGATTGTGCTCAGTCCCAGCCAAATGCCCCCCCTTTTTTTTTTTTTTTTTTTTTTTTTAGTATCTGGC
Source organism: Grus americana (assembly GCF_028858705.1). NCBI lineage: Eukaryota > Metazoa > Chordata > Aves > Gruiformes > Gruidae > Grus > Grus americana. The sequence goes on from NW_026562116.1 coordinate 3,451, forward strand.
TTGCCCACCTACCCTTTGGCACAATTTGTTCTAGAAAGTTTAATGCTACTGCAGCTTCAGAGGGGATGGGAAGTATTTCAGGCTTTTCTCTTTCAGGAGCAAAGTCAGCATTGTGCAAAGATTGATAGAAGATTGGTTCAGTTTGGCTCGCAATTACCAGATCATGAGAAAGCAGCCACAAGTGTTTTTGGGGGAGGATGAGAACTAAGCAAAACCTGTGTCATGGTTAAGATGATTATTTGAATGGCTCATTCTGGTGACCTTGCTGTTTGGAGCTCATGCATTTACAGGAGCGTTCCTCTACACTTACTTTTTGTCTTCATCTGGGAGCAGTTTAGAATTAAATTTCCAGTCATCGCACCTCAGTGTTTACTTCTGTTTATACCGTGAAAAAAACTACTTACCCAGCTCACAGAGGAGCAGGGAGCTTAAGAGTTAATCAAGCAAAGCAATTTCTACTTGCTCCAAACACACTCAGAGAAACTCTGCTCTGAGAGGCTGACACAAGGTCAGGAAGAACTGCAGTTCTTGCAAGGAAAATATAGGCGGATCTTCTGCTTCACTCTTAGAGGAGGGACAAGACAAGCTCAGAATCACCACTACTGCAAAAAATGAGAGGAGGAAAAGCTGTGTTGTGGGACACAATGCTTTTGAGAGCTCCCTTTGGACAGTCTGTCCTATGTCACTTAAGGTACTTAATTTTTATAGTATTTTTTTAAAATATTGCTACTATTATTATTTTCAAATCCTTGGATAAAAGGCATCAAGCCAGAGGCGATGTTAAAATATCTCACAAAAGGCAGTTGATGGGGTGATCATTACTGACGGTCTTTTAGTAGGTCCTTGCTGTGCTATACACGTCCGACAAGCTTGTGGTCTGACCAGGCGTAGTAGTTTGGCACTGGGAATGGTTAAACTTTGTTGACCCTCAAATTACTTCCTTATAACTAGCTGTTAAATGCTGCGGTGTTGCCAACACGAGAGGAACCTTCCAGAGAGGCAGGCTGTGAGCACCAGCAAAGGCACCACAGGAATTTGAACAAATCAGCGTTGTAGATCGCCTATCCAGTCCTGTAAGCTATGGGCTTAGGGGCCGAGACCTGACCAAGACTCCAGGAGAGGCAAGTGCACAAGAGCTGCCACCCCAGGGCCCTGCATGCAGATGTGCACTGCACAGCTGGAACTCCGCGATGACCCACCCAACTTTCTTCTGGACCCCATCGCCACCTCTGTGAGACCAGGCGGCATGCCTGAAACCACTGCGCTGGCTTGCCCAGCTTCTCACCAGGATTGCACCATCTCTTTCACTGAACAAGGGCCTTGTGTCACTCATTGACATCAAATACACCTGCAATTAAAAATGCTTTGCTATCAGCCCGTTCGATCTCCACATTGTCAATTTGGTCTCAAACCACAACAACAGAAAAGGTAAAAAGAGTGAAGAGAATGGAGACAGAAAGAGATCAGGTGGAAAACAGAACTGAAACTTAGGCCAAGGGTGTACTTCTCCAAACTGCAGCTGACGAACTGGATCTAGCACAAAGCACGTGTGGCTTATTGTGAAGTAGGTTGGAAACTGGTATGGGTTAAAATTTACTGGCTTATTATTCTTTTATCATTCACCTACAAAACACACAAATGACCTTCCAGACTTCAGCCCTTGTTCTTTAGTTTATGTCCTTGAACATAAGATTCCACATCCCTACCAAAAATCATTACTACTTTGAATAATAATTTTAATCCTGAATATCCTCATTAATCACATACATGTCTTTTGAAAATACATTATTTTTACACCTTGTTGCTCTCTTGATTTCAAAGCCATCTCACAGTCATGAGTTCCAAAGAATGACTTTATGTTACATAACTTGAATAAAATACACTGAAAAGCTTTTGTTTTAAATGCTTCTTGTCAGCTTCTCAAAAGGTTCCATTGTTCTTTGGGCTTTTAAGTGAAATTCAAGTACTACGCAATGCTTTAACTGCCCTCCTTGATGAGCAGAGACTTGCCCTTAATTCAGAGCATCACAAATTATATGTCAGATAAAGAACTGATGTATATTTTGATGTAAGATCTAGCATGTTATAATTTTAAAAGCTAATTAGATCATGCAAAACCTTTATATAGCCTATGTGGATTTTACACCCTATGTTATTTTATAAATGATTTATCATAATTAACACATGGTATTTGTTAAGTATTACACAGGCCAAAAGCAGGATCTCTTAATGCGCAGTAAGCCTAACTGACAGATGAAGGTACAGCAAAACCTCATATTTTATTTATTGTTGAATAGGAATGAACTTGTGTGCTGAACTGTAAACGATCAAATTAGGTAATTTCAAATACACCTCTGAACTCAAGTCACATAGAATAGCTTCCATTTTTTTTTTTCCAGAAGCAATGGCTGATCTTTACCTACAGACATTTTCTTTTCCTCGCCTTCTGATTTTTGTGTACAATATCCAATCCGGCAGTTCGACGCAGATGATAACAGATCATTTACAGCCTTCCCTGAAGTGACTAATGGATTCAGCCCATTCAGCACAGACAGAACTGAAAATAAACTGGATCAATGGAGTAGAAAGAATGGAGTTCTATAATCAGATTGTTTGACCCCAGGCATAACGGAGAGTCTACCTCTCTTTTAAAACAGACTAAACTTTGGTCACAATGCATCGAAGTAGTGAACTGAGCAAAAGGATACAGATAGTTTATTTAAAGAATTTAATGGGGAAAAAAAAAAATCTCTTTGATGAAGGATTTTTAAGAAGCAAAAAAAATTTATGCACTCTGATTCCATGATCATTCATGGGGAATTACGTCCTCTGCTTCTTTCGCTGCCTTTGAAAAATTATCACTATTGCAAGCAACTCCTTGATAGCTCAGACCTTCACTGTGCCACACCAAAACCAGTAGAAAGCCCCTTCAGATTTTAAATTCCGGTTACATACAGCTCAGCCACCTGGCAAATGCAAGGAAATATGTCTGAAGTGCAAGTCCCTGCCTATGCAGTTTAACAACTTCTGCTTCTCCCAACAGAAAGTACTGCTGAATGCATAACCTATGCACATGTGCACCTTAAAAAGCCAGCTCACGTAACAATGCCATTCTATATACTGTAATTTTGCACAGAACTGCTCAATGCAAATAATTGGTCCAGTACATTCTGTCGTATGAAGGCAACCATCCCCATTATCCTCACCGGGTATTTTGCCTAAGACTGACCTCTGGATACCACTATTAGTGAGCTCTGCCACACAGTTTCCATCACAAGAAATACCCTCAATCTCCTTTCGCTTTAAGAGGCAAACTTGAAATGAGGTTGGTTTTGGTTCCCTCTCCCTCCCTTCAAAGTCCAAAATGTTTATATGGGGTTTCTTTAAAAATTATTGTTTTGCCAAAGGCTACATTGCTCCAGCTAGAATTTGCAGCTAAAAGAAAAAAAAAAATCAAATTAAGGGTTCTAAAGGTATTTCTGTTTGGGGTGGAAAGCAGGTGAGAGCAGAGAAGCGGACATCCTACAAGAAAGCTTACTCTCTAAGGTTTTTCAGCCTGGTGTGGTTGACTTGAACAGCTGCTAAATTCCAAACGTCCGAGTTTTAACTCTCAATGCCTAGTATGAACTTGATGCACCAAGAGCTGTCTTCAGAGTCAGACATGTAATCCTGCACCTGGAACCTGATATTTCAGACCCAGTTATACATCAAGAACATACAGCACTTGGAAAGGAAAACAAAAGCAAAGCCAGTGATAATGCAGTACTGTACTACTAATTTTTCAGAAGAGCAGGTACCAGAGCAGATTGGACAGAAAGCCTGGACTTCACGGGCACAGCAGTGCTGGCGTAAGCTGCTCCTCCTCCCTGACTTCCTGGACGCTTGTCCCACCTCTGCGTTAGCCCTCTCACTGTGCTGGCACAGATGTTTGTGCAGCTGCACGGTGAACTGGATCAGGGAACTGGTCCAACTCAACAATTTTCTACTTATTTTTCAGAAATAAGTACCACTGTGATCAAATGGGAAACCATGGGCTCACCAGGGACATCTGAGAACGGACAAAAAAATTATTTCTAAAAAATATTTTCCTTTCAAATAAAAGCAACTTATTTGCCCTTAAAAAATGCAATAGCTGACACTGAAAAATACTAACCCAAACACAGCCCATGAAACAATCTTTTTCAGTGTATCATTTTATACAACAGTACTTAGATTACATCAGGTTCAAGTAAGGACCAAACAGTAATACTCCGATTTGGACAAGAATGTCTTGCTGTAGTCCCATAAATGCAAATTAGACAACATCTACCTCAAAGCATTTTAAAATTTATGTCTCTGTAAATTGTATTTTCATACATGCATTACATTATATTTCAAACAGGAAGATGAGATTTTTCTTTTTTTCTCCCTTTGCAGTTGAGCCCAGAACTGACTTAAATCCAGTTAAATCTGCGGTTTTGCTGTAACCGTACTTTAGGGCTTTCATGCTTTTTTCCTAGAGCACTGACCAGTGCCAGCGTTCACCCTGCTGCGATACTGACTGTGTAGATAGCTTATGGCTAGATCTTGGAATTTATTAAACTGATCTAATTGAAGAGACTAATAAAAATGATCTGTTTGACTACTGAAATCAACAGATGAGACCTCAATGCAAAGCCAGCGGAGGATTTGCTACCATATACTGCCTTGGGTCCATGTCACTTCTGGAAGTGGCCTGACACTATTTAAGCTGTCCTGTTCAACTGATGTGATGTCAACCCCGTCTTTTATTTCAATTCTTTTTTCCCATATAAAAAATAAATTGTATTAATTTAGTTTTAATTAGTTTGAGGTTGATAGATCTACGGTTTCAACTCTAACATCTGTGGAACCAGAGTGTTTATAACAGAGCTTTTAAATTCATTATGAGAATAATATAAATCAAGTTTACACCTGCTATGTACCAAAACTCATCTAATTTGTGCTTAACCAATTTAATTCAAAAGTCATGGTGGCAATATCACATTCAAAGAAAACTGTAGCTGTTTTTTGTTGCTCAGCCTGGAATCTGCATGTTCAAAACATGCAATGAAACTGCAACAAACCTGTGCCCACATTTCATCTACTCTTTACAACCGAGGCCGGTACAAAAGGTTACTGCTGCTTCAAAAAAACCAAACTCTTATTCCATCTCATAACATACTCTGGGTCTAACTTTTACAGATATGGAGAAAATTCTGAGAATATGAATGGAGAATCCTCCAAAAGATCAAAACATGAAAGCAAATGGTGGCACCTTCAGATTCAGGACTGCATGCTTCTGAGTTCTGTCGATTTACAGATCTTCGGGATTTTATGGGATCCATTTAAACACATGAACTCTGAATGTTGGGACTAATCATACGTATCTTCAGTCTTTTCCGTGACTGACATGGACTATACATGCTACGCTGGTACGTACAGTTCAGGCTGGCTGTAACACTTCCATGCCACATTCAAAGTCTCCAGATTAGAGACAGTTTCAGGTCTGCTTCTGCATTTCCCATTCATTTCACTTACCAGTGCTGTATTCATTGTAACTTAAAACATTCATCTAAAACACGATGTTCTTTAGAGATTACATCAGTGTTTGCAAAAGATGCAAGTCAAAATACTCCCTATAGTAAATTAATGGATAACTTATGTAACAGTTAAGTACTGTGCTTTTATTAAGCAACATCTCTAATCTGGAATGTATGTGCGGGCTTAAACACACTTGCTGACAATGTGCAATGACGTTCCCTAGAACGTATGTGTCTCATAAGATCATTGTACTGGTAAAATTATAATTACTAGATTGGCATAGTGAATAAACAGACTTTAAAAAAGGAACATGACATAGACGAATTACTTTGGGTTAAAAAAATTCAAGCATTTAGGTGGGTTAGGAGCTTAACTGCCATTGGCATTTAGTGGCGCTTAAGCTCTGAAAACAATTGGGCTTTTCTTAAGTGTAACCCATTACCACTGAAAATATTTCCTAGACACACAATCTAAACTTGTATTAGCTAGTCCAGTACCAGTAGTTTCAGTGATGTTCTACTTGGAACATGTTCTATCCATGATACTCGGATGTGGCTCACGTATTTCTAAGTCACTATCGGCTGAAAGACTCTGCAAATGCACAACATACATCCCCCCGTTGCGTCCGAGTCCTCCTTTACTAAAGCTGGATTTGTCAGGATAGAACTAGAACAAATCAGGGGCCGAGTGGGATGGGAAGAGCAGCCTCATTCTGCTCAGATGGCACTGGCTGCACTGCTTCTGAATCGTACCAGTGGGACACGGCCCTGAAAAAGAACAGCTGAGAACCTGAGATTATATATATTAAAATCTCCGCTATTAAAAAATGCAGTACACAATGTTTTTCACAAGAAAGACTCTTTTCAACCATGATTAATTTGTAAAACAGCTGTGTTCTGCCTGTGCATTGTATCTGACCTAATTATGGTAATGTGCACGGAATAGATTTGATTCAAGCGTCACAAAGCATGGCACTGTTAATCATGTACAGTAGTGTGAATAAACAGATGAACATGTTCTGGCTATGGGCCACCTGGTAGTAATGAAATATCTGTGCTCTAACCACACATCACCACTCACTTATGGATCTTTAATCTAAACATTTGACCTCACCTTAGATTACTTACAAACATTCAAACAGTGTTTGCTTAATAGTTTTGCTGTTCTCATAAGGATGACCAGAACACAGCACCCCCCCTACTGGGTGCTGTACCGCAGAATTAAAAAAAAAGCCTTGAATTTGTTTGACACCCATCACCCTCACCAGTTTGATAAGTGCAAAATTTACCTGTTAATTCTATGCTAATTGATATTGCTATTCCCTGAGTGCTGTTTTTCACCTGAACATCTTTAGAAACAGTCATTAGAAGAAGGCACTAAGATAACGACCCAATTTTTAAATACTGTCTTTCAAAGTCTCAAACACTGTTAAATTGCAAACAAATCTAACCCCTCCTCCCAAAAGCAGTGGATATTGCAGTGAACATGTGATTACTAGAAAAAACAAGTCTAGATACAAAATTGGGCCTAAATGTCTTGATTCTAAGTAGTATTCTCTGGGGAATTATTTTTTTCTTTATGGGATATGATTTTTCATAATTATTCTCAGTTCCAATATTGGAATAGCAACTGCAAAATTTCATGAAGTAAAAAAAGTCTTTGAGCTGTAAATGCTGAGCTCTTTTTTTTTTTTTAAATCAAAACATTCATGTAAAATAATAAACATCCTTTCAAGTGGAAAACTATTTTATTATTAAGTGCAGATTAAAAATGGAACTTTTTCTTTGTTTTGATTGCCTGGTTAGCAGTGTATAAGTTAAATACAGTACGTTATAACAGAAAGCTGTGCTTATGACAAACTTTTTTCCTCCCAAACCCCAAGTTGTTTAGTTTTTCTCAACCCTTTTTTTCAGTTTCACTAAAATTTTCAAATACAGGGGATGTTCCCAAAAACTAGGCACAGCACACACTAGCTCTTTTGAGCTCTTACACAGGATGAGGCAGAAACAGACGCCCAGGAGACAAAAGATAGACTTTTAATAACTGTGCCTGGGAGCAGGAAAGTTGTAAAGGATGCACAAGGTAAACGTTGGGTCACACTGAGGTTTCTGCGAGAAAAAGTGTTCCATTTGAATCGGCTTATTCCGACATTTGCACACCCACCGTATTAGGCCTATGGTTTTTGAAAAAGGGTTAATGGATGCCATTAATCACCAATCTGGTTAAAGTATATTGGTAAATGAAGCTGCTGATTAAATCACGGATTAATTAAATACTCTTTGGTCACGTGAGAGCTAAAATACTGGAAGCCAGTACCCAAAGCACTGTCAAGATGGCAACAGCTAATCAGAAGCTGGGCTACGTGACCGGGATTTCCGTAGGGACCAATAGCAAACGTCAGGTATTGATTGCAAGAGGCTAAATGAGCAGTACGCCTGCTGGGGTAAAATGCACGCATGTGTGCAAGAGGGAAGCGAAGCTGTGCTGAAAATGCTGCCCTGGAAGTGGTGAGCATCAACACTGACTCCTCTTTGTCTGCTTCCTAAAACACAGTATTACAGAGTTGCACCCAGAAACTGTACGTTATCTAATCAATCTCTCTTTCACCTCAAAGTCCTCAACTTTTCAGACCGTGAGATTACCTGGTTCTGTATCCAGTTTGGGCTATGAGACCTAATTCTCTTGAATTACTGTGAAGGCTACTGTCCTTCAAAACAGCTTTTTCTTCCCTTCTCACATACACACACAAACTGTTAAGGAACAAAACCACCCCTTCTTCCAATACTGAGCCATTTCGCATTGAGTTTCATCTCACTGCTAATGTTCCCTGCCACGTTACACTCCTGGAAACAGGGTTGAGAACAGCATGCCGACAGACTTTGTTAGAACAGCAAACTCCCCCATCTTAGCGGGTCCTCTCCTTCCCTTCCCCCACGACACATCCTCAGTAACACCTCGATGAGATGGCATTATGCAAAAGAGCTGTCACTGCAAAGCATTTTATTATGCTTTGCCTGATTATGCTAATTCTAACTCTATGGAGCCACTTTGCTTTCTCTCTCTTCTCTTCCCTCCTCCCCTCACTTTTCTGTGCTGCTAGCAAACGGCTTTTATTGAAATGGGGAACATGAACGCAGTTATGAAACAGAACAAATTAAACAGAACAGTTGGGATCACCTTTCTTTCACAAGACATTGCATATGTTGCACTAACAGGGCTACAGAAAACGGCAGCTTTACCTTATGCACTATCCGGTTTTATTTTTCAACTATTAACATCATATGCAAAGGAATACCGTGTTAAGGGGCCAGATTTTCAAGAAGCCCAAAAACCTCAGGCCATGTGCCACTGTGCCCATTATTTTTTATTTGACTCATTACAGCATTGATAAACCTGACTTCACCAAAGGCCTGAATCCCCAAGTTCTCTAACGGTAGGGATGCTCATACTAGCAATATGAGACTGAAGGTGAGAAAGTCTTGTCCCTTCTACCCTGAGGCCAATTAGCCAACAGAAATCTGTCTCAGACAAAACCTCACAACCATTCCACCTGTACAAATGCCACAGGCAACACGCTACTCCTGGAACAAAACTTAAGTTTTGTAGTAAGAGAAGAAATTGCAGAAGGGGCAAAAGGTATCAAGGATCCTTGTGAGAGCAGGATGAGGAATGAAATACTCCAGCCTTGCCCCACACTACAAAGAAGAGTAGAATATCACTGGCAACTGACCCTCGAGGGAATATTCCTCCTCAACTCTAAATATGTCAACTGGCTTAACCCTGAGCCCAGGTACAACGTGTACCAAACAGGCACCTGAGAAATTTTATCCTAAATTCAGTTTGTGGCCCTCCCTGATTTTACGTACTTCAGAGGAAGGAAATCAAGCTCCCTGCAGAAGCTGTCACACATCAAGGAAGGGGGGGGAAGGTATTTTCTCCCTGGTCTCTGCAGGCAACCAACCAAACCCCCAAGGGATGGGATTAGTACAACGCAAACATGGTGCAAATAGACAGAAACCTAGTTCCCTGACAAAGTATCTTGTAATACCAATGCATTAGATATCTAAGGGCTTATATCAGAAGCTTAATTATTTCTCTCCAGGAATTCTCCTGTTCTAGAAAAAAATCTTCTATAAAATTATAAATCTCAAAAAAACCCTCAGGATCCAGTTGTGGAACTGTCCTCCAGGCTGTTCTACAACTTCACTGCTTGGAGATCTCCTACATGTCACCCTGACTTCTAGCCCAAATAGAAGGGAAAAAGCGAATGATAAAACCTGGTTCTGAAGTGCCAAGACAAGACTGCTGCTGGAGATGAGGGAGGAACAAAGATCCTCCCCAGCTCTCTTAACAAGAGCCGCTCAAAGTCTGCTCTTAGTTGACTGTGTTCCCCTCAAAGGTCCCTGTTCCATCAACGGCTCTATCACTGACATCTTCCTCCCACAAGCACCAAGGCAGCTGTGTAAATCATTTATAGAAGACGCATTTGCCGTCACCTCTGTGGGAAGACGTAACTCCCTTAGGAGCGCCTCAGCTCGGTCAGCTTGGTACAGATCAACAGATCGCATCATCCTTATTTAATGCTGGCAATTCTTATGTTTAGCACAGAGCAACTTCCTCCTCAGGAAAGTGAAACCAAACATTCTCAGCATTCTCATTTACTTGTGAAGAAGAGTATTCTTCTCATATTGTCCTCTAACTCTTGTAGGCTTTCAAGTCATGACTGCAGAATTAATAATAACAGTCAGCACCTAAGTAAATATTCACATCTATGAGAGACTTCCAAATGAGCGGGTCTGATGTCACTCCGTATTAGGCCTTCATTAACAGCTGCATTTTGTGGTCACTGCCTGGTAAGTCCGTCAAGCCGGGTGTCCAGTACTCCAGTAATTGTGAAGCTAATAGATTTATCACCTTACTTTTAAAAGGCACTGTTGTTTAATGCATGCATTAAAATCATAAATACAGTACCTTGTACAAAAATAAAATAAGCCTTAGTATTGAAAAGTAGTGACAAGAAAAGATGGATGAGTGGAAGATGTTTTCTTTTATGAATGGTGTGTGAATTCATTGTTCAGCAGATCTGTTCTCATGCTTGTACTGCAACGATGCAGCTACTTGCAAAAAACATTTTGATCTCAGGATTTCTGCTAAAGAGATTCTTAACAGCTCAAAGAAGACAACACAGAGAATGGCAGGAGCTCAAAAGAGAAGAACAGATGCGGTCAGGGATAAGAGTAAGTATCTGGAAAAGTCTAGGTTACTTTTTTCCTGAGGACTGAATATCAGGCGTCTGTATATATTGCATCACACACTTCCTTGCCAGGGTTAGAAATAAAACTAAACGATGGCATTGATCAGGAAAGGACTGATCTGACAGTATCACTCACTGCTTCAGAGACCAGCAACTGCCTCACTCTTTCTACTGGTAACCCTCACATTCTCTGTATGCGAGCTTTTCTTAGGGCTGACAGCGGCACTTTAGCCATTCCTTTGTCACCCGCCACATTCCTCTACTCAGTCTTGAAAATCTGAACTTCTGAGTTGCAGGGGTGGGGATGGAGAAGTCCTTCACAGCCAGAACACCCAATGCCACAAAGACCACATCGTCAGCGTAAGCTGACAGTACGGTGAGCTCAGCAAAACCGTCAACAGACTGAAACGTTTATAGGACTCACAGAGGCAGCCCCACACGAGGCCACGTATGCATACAGCATTAGTAGTCCCAATATGCAGGCAGCCCCCCTGCTTAACATCCCCCAGCTTCTGTTATGAAGTTTACTTGTAACTTTATTGCTGACCCACTACATGTCTCGGAGCTGGAAGACAATTCTCTGAATCACCACATTTCATTGTGAACGTTCATTGAAATTCCAAATTTTCTTTACTAACTTGTTTCTCAACTGCTCTAGAGAGAGAACGATCCTCTGTAAACCAGAGCTCAAGCTGCAGCAATGCCTTTTTGTCCATGGCTTTGGCTTAATTACTTCCTCTTGCTTAACTGGATCTCCCAGGCCATGTTTTATCTCGATCATTAATTAAGGATGGCTTAAAATCTGAATCTATACTCTGTACGGTCAAGACTTCCTTCTACTTTGATACATGTTGATAATTTCTTTGATCCTCCAGTACATCAGCACCATGGGATACCAGTTTTGCAGATCTTTCTAGGGAACACATCTGAATATCAGATCTTTTTCTTCCTACAAGACAGAAGTCGGCTATATGTTGGAATAGAAATCTGCTTTTCTGCTATTCAGATTAATTTCTCTGAGGGTGAAGAGGAAAAGGTATTTTTGAAAGCTCATCTAATACACTTAATGTTTCAGAAGTACCTAAAGACCCCATGGAAAAAATAATTTCTTTGCAAGCCTAGCAGTGTTAAATATCATTACATAAATTGCTTTCATAACAGCGATGCCTCTTTCTGAACATCCAGTGACACAAAAGAGGCAGTCTATTGCAAAAACGATCCAAATTATATTGAACCTAAAGAAGATTCTGGAGCAATACCCAAAATTTCCAGTGTTTTGCGATAATGTTTGATACTCCTAATGAACTGTGATAAATCCCCTCTAACAGTCTCTTCCCATTTCCAAAGCCTGCCTGAGTCAGAACATATGGAAAATCCAGCCCATGTAACTGGAGGATGCTACTTAACAGATTTTTATTTTTTTCCCCAAAAAACCTGTCTGAGGGTTGTCTTTTTCCCTATCACTACTGTAACAGAACGATAAGTAGAAAACACTAAAAACACTGGTAATGATGACAGTGTTTCCAATGCCATCCTGAGGCAGGAAACAGTACATCTGCATTTTCTGGAATGCATCTTGCCCATTATATCAGATTTATAGAGGGTCGCTTTCTGTTCCTGTTTCTCAAAGAGGAAAAAGAATTCCGAGTGTTCCTTAAAGGAATTTACAGTTCATATTCTTTTAGCAGCTATCCTCCCCCATCCTTGGAAAAGTAACTAAATAAAAAAAAGCCTGAATTTACACATGCCAGCTTTCAAAGACGCTGTACTTTTACAGTCTGCAGCAACTAAGAGTCTTGCAATATTAATAGCGCCCATTTTTGGACCACGATGTGTTGCTCCTTCCATTGTAACCACAGAGCACTGAGGCACAAGGCAGCTACACAGGGTTCTCAGAGGCGTGAAGGATTCGGAGATCTGAATGAAAGTCGACCACAGCTGACTCGGGCTGTTTCTTTCCTCTGGCTCGCATACAAATGATATGGTTGGTTTGCTGTTTGGGGTGTGGGGTTTTTTGCTTTGTTTGTTTGTTTAAAGGTGGCTGGCACAATGCAAGTCTCACTTAGAACCAAACTACCCCTAACACTGAGCTACAGTTACCAGAACAGCACACGCAGAACCCCAACATGGAAATGAAATGCCACCTCAAAGGACAGAACGCAATCCTAATCATCCACAGCAGCATGTAACCACCAAATATGCGCTCGAGACTTATTTTTTAATTAGCAACTAAAAGAATTAAAATATCTGAGAGATCTAAATCCTACAGCCTCTCTCACCACATACTCAAGGATTTTGGCCTCTGCACTTCACTGTAAGATAATGCATTGGCTGTAGTCACTTCTGCCACAGAACAACAGCAGCTGAGATAATATCTTATTTATTTATTTTATTCATGTTATTCATTGCCCTTAGACTTTGAGCTCTTGTTTTAGAGCTGTGAAAACAGGATCTTAATCATTATCTTTCTGACAGAACACAAATTTCACACTTCCCCCCCCCGTATAAAGGACTTCACATCAAGCAAAGGAAAATAAAAAGTGTCCCCTCTACTAGCTGAGCTGAAATGGCTTTGACGAAAAGGCAGCCTTTATGAACAGAGCAACGACAGGCCGCTGGACTCACTTCTCGCAGCACAGAGAGCTGCAAGAGAGATGACAAATTCCGGCCAGTGAGCAGGAACGAAACACGGGAGAAGGGAAAAAGCAGGAACTAGGACCTTAGCGCTAAAAATTTTTGTTGTGTAGCCCCACATTCTTGTTAACTCTAACTACTTCTGGCCAAGTTTTGTACTGTGTTTGGTTTTCGATGCGGATTAAGAGAAATCTGAGTCAAAAGCTAGTCTTAATTATATAATTAAAAGCTAACTGGTACAGACATTCATAATGAATCTACTGTGAAGGAGGAACACTCCTATCTCACCAATTACCTGGCTGGCGTTGCTGCTCAGAGGCAGAGCATCACATGCTTTTAAGGACCAATTACCAGCTCTCCCAATTCCTGCTCAAATAACTTTAAAAGTCTTGCCTGGGCGCTCTCTGCATGCTCAGGTCCCCTCAGTTTTGCTGTTGGTAAGCAATTTCAGGGTTATTTTTATGTTCTGTGACTCAATCTGAGGTAGAACCCTGAAATACTAATATAATACAAGCAATAGATTCACACACACACCCCCAGTAAATTACAGCCAGCCCAGGTTTCAGTAAAATAAATATCCATCTTTTTTTGTTGTTGCCATACATATCATTCTAGTCTCTTCTACCTAAGATAGATGCTTTTGTGTTCTTTTGTACTCTGATTTTGTAGATGTTCATCCTTTTAGTGATATTTTCCTGGTAACGGAGTGACAGAACAAAAAAAGAATATGCAATGAAGTTAATAGAAGATGAGCTGTAAGAGATACAGGTAGGGGCAAAAATAGTGTTTAACCAATATCTACAGTGAACAACGAAGAATTATATCCATAACGCATTTGAGTTGGTAAACATGTTAACTTGCTTCTCTAGCTTCTGAAATGTAACTTCTTTATCATTTTAACAGCAGAAGAGTTTTCTCATTCATACACCTGGGACACTACATGCAAATGATGATTTATATTCAGCAAAGATGAGTTGCTATAACACTGAAGTGCCAGTTTAAGGGCAGCTACTAGGGAAATGAAAGTAAGTTTGTCATCTCTTCATCAAAGGAGGCAAACATAGCTAAAAACATTCAACAGGTATTGGCTCCAGCTTCAAAACGAGCAAGCGTGTGCTCTGAAGCAAGGACAGGCAGGTAATTGATTCCCTTCCACATAAATTCCTTTCACGGAATTCCCTACCGGACTATTATTGTTCCTCTACTCACTTCAAATGGAATATTGGTTCCATTAAAATAAACAACAAAACTTCTTGGACGCATGATTTCATTTCGTCTTTGGCTTCTACGTACCCAGGAAATACACGTGGATAATACTTTCAAAGGCAAAGAGGCTTCTCTTCAATATCCTGACATAAAAGTAGGACGAAAGCACGAGGAAGGAGGTAAACAACCATCACCAAAAAGCAATAGGTGCACTGAAAAGCAAAACGTCGGCTACAGCATAATGACCGACAGCAGGGAAGGCGAGGTATTTAGGTACCCGTTAGCACAACCGCGTTCTCAGCTTGACCTGTACAAGGGTCTAACTTTTCCTTAACGAGGCTAGGATTATTGCAGTCCTCGATCTAGGGAAATCAGTTGCCTCGTGTCAGCAAACATAAAGGCAAAAATACATGAATGAATCGAGCCAAACACAAATGCGTGTGTGAGTACATATATCCAAAAGCACTAAGACAACGGAATGAGCAACATTTATTCCAACAGACTCCCAAAATAACAGATGAGATGTAGGACAAAGGTGACATCACAGAATTGTTTGGGTTGGAAGGGTCATCTTGAGATCACCTAGGCCACCCCCCTGCTCAAGCAGGCTCAGCCAGAGTAGCTACAAGGAAAATGTCAGTACCATTATATCCAGGAAATAATTATCCAGAATTAAGACCATCAAAACCAATTTAAGCAACACAAGCATTTAGCCTCAATTCTGCCCCTCTTTCTGCACAAGCAAAATAAATAGATCTTGCAGCGTATTCCAATTCTTAATAAACTCTGCCTGCCTTAGATGAAAACAGAATGGATTCTAACAATAATCGTGTCTCTGAGAAAATGTGCTCTTGCCAGCAGCTCCCTCCTATTTACATCAGCAGGGTTCAAGCTTGAGTTCCCCTATTGATTGCAACTATGGGAGAGAGGTGATCTCTCAGGCACATTTCAAGCCATTCTAGACTTTAGAGGTCAAAATCAACACCTTCAGTTTAACTGGAAATAAGACAATCATTCCTGATCTCAGGATATCAATGCTGTATGACACCATCATGATTTGCCACATAACAGGCAGGACTCTCTGCTGTCTTCACCAGGTGAAATAGCGGTGAACAGAGCCAACAGAGAGGTGCTGAGCTCACAAGGATGAGCACAGCGCCAGCCAGAGCCTCGTAAAACCCCCAGGTCAAGTTCACAGTCGGTGTGAACAGCCACAGCTTTATTACGGTAAATCCAGCTATACGAAACTAGCCTATCTATGCAAATTATTGCTTTTAGTAACGTTAAAGGAGTACTTATTTTGAATACATCTCAGGGTCCTTTAACAATATTTACAGAAGGGAAAGACAATATAAAATACAGTTTTCGTGTTCTGAAGTTCAAGAGAAATCAATCTCACCAGATACAACAGAGTTAATCCTCTACAGTTTTAAATGGAATGAAACTCCTGCTTTGCTTCCTGTCTCTCCCTATCACAGTATTCACCTTCTATCAGTAAAAGTTCAAACTCTATCCGCTGAAGCACCAGCTAAAATTCAAATCTATTGCAATAATTATGGCTGATTGAAAAATAGAATTTGTGCTGTGTAGAGAATTCAAAATTTTTGCATTTGTTGTTGATCCAAACCAAAGAAAGAAAACATTCGACAGAACAAGAAGTTCAGCAAAAATCTATTGAAAAAATGCCAGAAGTATTTCGGTTCAGGCCAGTTCCTTACAGAGTCCGTGGTTCAGGAGACCCTGCACCTCCACTTTTTCTGATGGTCCCGTTCTGCAGCTGGACTGTACCCCAACCACGACTACAGTCACCCGACCCACCCCAGAACTCCCAGTAGACTGACGCGTTGCACACTTGCCTGGCAGCTGGTCTCAAGAACTTGGGTCATTTTGAAACAAAACATTTTATTCATACTTCAGAACCCCAAAACCTTCATTTCCCTCAGAGGAAGAAAAAATATTTTTGATGAGATGTGTTTCATCTGAACTTTTTTCACCAGTCTTTATTCTTACACTTTGTAAAATGAATTCTCTTTTCTACAGTAACGAATTGCACACCTTTCTTTCTGCCTTTAGCTACTTACTCCGTGTTCTTCTCCGTTACGTTTTACATTGCTAGCCAATGGTGTTAGGATAAGACCACAGCACAGAGACTACCAGAAATGTGAGGGCCATTGAACACCGTACTTATTCTAAATGCATCCCAATTATACAAAGACCTGGGCTAAATAACTTTGTGCTCATGCACTGTGAGGCTTCAGTGCTTAATAACCCTCACAATTTCTCCTTTCTGCGCGGCCGGGCGGATCAGGGCTCCGATGCACGGCAGATTTTTCTTACGCCACCTCCTTGGACTTGCTTTTTCTGTCCTACTTGTCACTCTAAGTTTTTACGCACTTGCATTTCATTATCCAAGCCTCTTTGACAGGGGAAGGGAACAAAACAGCTTTAAAAATGCTGTTTATGGGCTGGAAGAAGAATCTGCAGGAACTGACCTTTCATCTGGAACAGAGATCCTGATTCAGCCATCCACTCAAACACAGGGCAGCAAGGCTACTCTGTGTTACAGTTAATAGGTATGTGGTAGTCTTGCTTAATTATTAACTCTTGTCTGCCTTACTTGACAGTAAACTGCAGATAAACAAAAATTAAAAAGAGCTAAAAATTCTTGATGATTATAATAAAAGGACTTGTACACCAAAGTCACGTAAACTCTTCTGAAGATCTTGTCGTAGTATCCTGAAAATGTGCATACTCCTCCAATTAAGACCTCTTTTTAAATACTTCTTAAGCCCAAAGGTGTCATCTAATTTACATATTTATGAGCCTAATAAGAAAAGTGAGAAGACACAACTCTGATGTGTATGTTTGCCTTTTCGTTGTTGAAGTGAATAAGCTTTCTCCGAGTACACAAGCAGGTGAGTTTTGCTCCACCTGATCATCGCAGAGAAGAGACCGCGCAGGCCAACGTTCAGGGCTCGCTTGGCCGCTTTTGGCACCCTCTGGTCAGCTTCCAACTTCCAAAACCCACTCAGTGCGATCTGGTGATAAAAGCTGCTATAGAAGCTGATTCGAGGGAACCGAAGCATCCTTCCCCCCCGCCCGAACTCTTCATCAATTCCTGGTGTAAAAGAGCCTGAGGGAAGGAAAAAACCCCGCAAGAATATTGAGGGGCAGCAAGTTACAGACTAATTGGAAGAAGCGAGACAAGACCCAGTATAGATTTCTCCCTAGCTAGACTTATTTTTCAATTTAAAATAAAATATTAAATTAAAACAGAGACTCAATGATTTTAAACTATTACAAAATTAGGCTGTGAAAGTCAATTAAATCTGCAGTCTAGAAGCCTGAATTCCAAGTGCTTGGCACCTAGCATATAAAACAGCGTTTTCTCTTTTTTTTTTTTTTTTTGCTAAGTGCTCAACACCAAATTTGTAAACCTGTCCTTAAGAAATCCTCCATCATAATTTGCAATAAGATAACAAAGCAAATAATCTTATTTTCACAACTCCCTGTTAACATTGGACCTTCCACAAATGATAGCTTGGTACCAAAAAATAGAGCTACGCCTTAATTTGTTATGACAATGACTCTATTAGCTTGAAACGATTTAAGGTATCTCTGCTGAGTTCCATCCCTTAATTAACATGACCTTTCAGTGCTGCTGCTCAGCTACATTTCCCCTTGGCCAACACAGACCACTTTTATGAACTTTTGATCAACTAAGGTCTTTAGGATAGTTAAAGAAACCAAACCACAGCAAATGAAGGTTTAAACGCCAAAAGAAGGGAGACTTGATTAAACATGCCCTTCAAAACACAGAAGACCGTTTACGCTCTGTCTTCCTTTGCCTTATGCAGTAGGAATTTATTGTACGTTTCTTCAGCCTACTTAATGAAATCCATTTGTTGACTCATGCAAGAAAATGAGGCTATTGTATTCTCTCAACGATGCTGAATTTTGAGCCAGGTGTTAAAGCAGCTTGACCCAATATATGAAATGCAACAATAACATCAATGGCACTGTGCTCTTAGGAAAAAGAATACAATCTTTCCTTGTGCCAAAGCATTCTCTTAGAAAAAATGATATACCTGTTAAAAGAACATAAAATTACAGTTCTTCCTGCTTTCAGCTGCTATCCCTTCACCTTCTACTGTATTAAGTTTTTTTAAATTCTTCATTGCACAGGTGCCTTGAAAAGAAGGATGGCCCACTCGTTTGGGAACAAGCCTTGACTTCAAAGATTGCTGCTTAGTTCTGTGCTGCACCCCAGAACTGCTGCACCTTTGGGCAAATAACCCTCATTTATTTGCCTTCATCATCCCATTGAAACCAATCAGAACTTAGACCAAGACACCGCTCCAGATTCATCCCTTATTTTTCCTGTACTTCAGTTGATCAGAGCCACACAAACCAACATATCAAAAAAAAAAAGGGGGGGGGGCAAAGATTACTCAAACGCCATTTTAACCGAGGCAGATGTAAATCACTGAACAAGATTAGGACTTCCTTTTGTGCCACTCACACAGTAAGAACTTTTCTGTTTCCAAGTAACTTATAAGCTAAATAATCAAAACAAGGCAGGGAAAGGAAACAAGGAGAGAGAAATTAGTCTGGATTTTGTAACTGCTAGCTTTATTTTTTTAATGTAAGAGTTAAATCATTAGCAGATAACCAGACTCAAAGCACTCCCTAAATCCAGGAATTACAGGCATCCCAAATTTTAGTCTATTTTAGAGTTAACTTAATATTTCAAGATAGAAAAATAAATGCACAAATATGATTACCTTTGCTCCTTTTTTTCCCCTGAAATTCAGGGCGTTACCACGACTTTTCATGAAAAGCACAAGTTTTTAAGTAGCCCTCCTTAGCATCCCTGACAGATACGTATAATAGAGATCTTCCACATGTACAAAAAGAAGTAAGTATGATTACTCTCATCTCATAGCCAGGAAAATTAAAAAGCATCCATTTATTTAATTTAGTTTTGTCAGAATAAGCCCTTTGTAATATTCCCATGATCATTTTGGGACTACTGTAAGAGGAAGTAACAAAGCGTGCCTCTGTGTACTTGTGTACGTAAAACTACGCGAGGTTTTTTTCTTTCACTAATTGGAAGGCACTTGGATTTGATAGCTACGAGAACCAGGAAGGAGTACAAAACTAAGATAAAGCAAATTTAGATTTAGACAAGTCTAGACAGACTATGCAAAAGCTAGGGACAGGTCTCAGATCTTCCCAAATATCCTATTCCCTGGGAAATTTGGCAACAGGCTATAAATTGTGCTTAAACCTAAAAATATTTATCAGTTGACCAATCATCTGTTAGTTTTTGGTTGTCAAGGAAACAGGCATTTCTGAACACTTTTTTCAGACATACCATGCCAAAACAACTGTAACGGAAACGCAGGAGAGCAGCCAGCCAGCCCTTTCCTTCATCTGCCTCGCTCAGACCTCGGGGCAGAGCAGTGACACGACCTTCTTACTACCCAGGTACCACTCAGGGTTTCAGGGAACAAATCCTCCTCTCCGGCCACTGAACAGTAAGTTTTCCACCCACAACCCTCAGAGGAACTGGTGATGGCCAAAAGGTGCCCGGGCTTCTAATTATGCGATGCCAGATGTCACTCCTCGAACTCAGGAAAGGACCTACCTAGGCACAGAGACTGCCAACCCACCGTCACTTGACAGAGTAGTTTACTCCTTGACAAGACTCATGCATGAGAGCTACTTTGAGGATTAATTAATGCCTTTTTCTCTGAAATTCTTTGAAGATCAGACAGCTAACTACACCTGTGTGGAGTGAAGATGAATTCTGCAATCGGATCAGACGCATTTATTTCTGAGGCATGACTGCCCTTCCTTTTATTTTCTCAATAAAATTTTTTTATACTTTTTTTAATGGAACACCATTAAAATCAGTCGGTGTCAAACTATGAGGAACAATTCTGGAAAGTACGTTCCAGGCAGATATTTAAAAATTCACTAAATTTACCAAGAAAGTGGCATTTTCTGATACGGCAAAGAACGCAAAAACCACCTAGTTGCTGTGGTTACCCTAACGATGCTATGCCCACCATAATAATCCCTGGAGCTTTCACAGACTAACATACTGCATTTGGACCATATTTGTATTTTCACCTCCTCCTCTTTAAAATAGAGTCGAAAAAAATGACAAGAGGAAGAAATGAGAGACTTCCTTGCAGATCTATTACCCTTAGCCTTCTGTTCCATCTGCATTCAACACAGAAAATTAAAGCGGTAATTTTTAGTGTACGGCTCTGAACAGCAGACCAAAATCAGAGCAACTGTTAACAGGAAGTGTGAATATGGCAGACAGGAGAGGCGGTCCCACAAAAATACACATAGAGAGCAGCATTTTCCGTAACAGGACAACCTTGCTTGACACAAAAGAACTACCGTGGGATTTAAGAGCCAGGGACTTTGAGCTCCAGCACACAAATGTAGAGAGATCAGCTGAGGCCACAAGAAACTCTACAGCAAGAAGTGAAAAAATAATTTACCAAACAAGAAAGTTGTCTTTTCACCATTCATCTGAGACTGGCTTAAACGTGAAGAAGCAAATTTTACATCTGTGCATATTTTTAAAACATTACCTATAACACTTTCAGCTTTTCTTGTTCAGTCCTCTTTCAAGCAAGGAAATCTCAATTTACAGCCATCTCGTGACAATTACTTCCACAGATTTCTTTCCTTCAGTGAAAAAAAGTATTGTTTTTGGGTTTTTTTCTTTAGTTTCCTATCTTTCACTATCTTCTAATTTTTGAGTAATGAGCCAGAAGAGAAGCTCCAAATAACTATGCTCCAAATCACTCATTATTGACAATACTTTAATCATGCTTCATCTTAGTCATCTCTTTTCTAAGATTAAACACTTCCAATCTCACTCATGCTCCAAAAAACGCTGGGAAAGCAATGACAATTAAATAGCCAATATGAATACAGAGACATTTGCAAAAGAAGTACTGACAGACTATACTTCACTCCTGGTGTACATAAATATATATATGTGCGTCTGTGTGTGTGACTGCGCACTGCTGAACGGCAACGCTTCTCCAGGAAGCACTTCAAAAATTGGTAAGCAGCACTGCTTTGGGACGTCCAGGCACGTTGCCACAGGGGCTATTTGCAAACAGCTTGTAAAACCAGAGGCAAGCCATCTCAACACATAATAGCAGCTCAGGGCCTGGGAAACGCAGGGGCCCGATCTGAATAGCGGCCTCTGTTCACAAAGCAACGTGCCTGCATGGGACTGCCGCCGCCTTCGCGCCCCGTAACACCCCCACGTCACCTCTTTTAGAGGTAAGCATCGACCTGTTTTAGGGATAAGAAAACTGCGATTTTGGGGACTTAAATAGCTACTGTGACATTGCGATAAATTGTTATGACCTAATTAAGAGAAAAGGAATTGTCTAAGCATTTCAAGGAACCTGCATTTAATTCCAATACAGTCACACAGAATGGAGTTTACTCGACATGCTCCACAATGGGGGAGCATTCCTTCCCTCTGTACCCATCTCCCTTCTCACCATTTTGTTCCTTCTCCTCAGAGCAATTCCCGTCCAGGTCAGTGAGTATGAACGAACGGCACCTTGCACAGTGCGGTCGGACGCTCATCTGGGCCTGGAAGTGCCGCTACAAAATAAATGGTGGTCACAAACCAGCATCGAATGACTGAAGGAATTGATTACGTAGAATAAAAAGGAAACCTTTTGCTATTGTTATGGCAAAGGTGAGATCAACTACAACCACACCACCTGGGAATATTTTGCAAACAAATTCACAACAGTAAGGGGAAAAAAAGGCAAAATTTGCTGGATAATTTATTCACGACGAATAATTCCTCCAGCTCTAATAGTAATACATAATTACATACCATGATGGAGTATTATGTATTAGTTGGGGGTACTAATTAGTTAATGTTTGTACAGCTTCTTGAAGATGTAATGTGCTTAAGCATTATTATTAACTAAGCGGAGCATTCAGTTTTAAATTATTTTAACGTAACTCAGAGCAATATCACCTACACTCTTCCAAAGAGCTGTGATCAGTTGAACGTGGTATCTGCTGATCCTTTGTCATGAAGTAAAATTCACAGCACAAATTAGGTACTAGGAGGAAGTATTAACAGCTCCCTTGTTGCCGAGCAGATTAAAAGTGAGATGATTTATTGTCATTTTAAAGGATCCTTCTGTGAAATAGAGGCGTGACTTTATCTGACACGCATGAGATGGCACCAGCTAAAGCTTAGCAGGTAAGATCAGATGGACTCTTGATTTGACAGACCTCCAGAAGCTTCCACGGGCTTCCGAGTGTTACAGAAGATGCTCGGTGCCTCTGATAACCAGGCTACGAAAGTGATGAAGCCACACAGGTGCCTTACATTGATATTACTTAGATTAGAAAAGTCAAAAGCCACTAGATGTTTCTGTACTTGCCCAAGCCTGATCAATTTACTGCTCAATTACTGCAGAAAGGGGGGGCAGGGGGAAGCCAAACCACCAAAAAACCCATTTGATATTAAAAGCTTTAATACCTGCTTCTGGGACTCAGAAAGAACGAACTCTGAGAAAGTGCAACATTACCATTAAGAAGGGCTTTTAATTTAATAAAATCCCCACTATACACAGGACAAATGTAACTTATCCATAAACATCACAGGTTAATACGCTCCAAACAGCCATGCCAGAGAGTGCATTGCTTTTATTTTTCCCCCAGTTATGGAGACAAGAAGTAAAGCCAGTGGAAATCTTCAATGTCAGAGTAGCCAGCTATCATTTGGAAGAGAGCATATTGGTATTTATAGCTGTCAAACTCAGTCCAAAGGACACTGATGCAAGCAAACACACCTCCATTTTTATGCTAAAAGAAAGGAGGATTATTTTTCATGAGAAGTTTGATCAAAGATCATCTAGCTTGCTTTCAAAACTTTCAACATTTGCATTTTTTAATAGTTCTGCGCCCTAGGTAAATGATCCATGAAAGAGAATACAGCGCACATCCGTTTCATGCAAGATCCACAGAAAACACGTGTCGGTTGTCAGCTGCAAAGGCCAAGCACCTCGGCTTTTCCCTCTGGAGCTTCTCCAGGAGCATCCCACGCTAAAAATCTCTGGGAATGAGGAGTGTGGATCTTGCAAGTGCCTTTGCCGCATGTGGGTAACTATTCATGGCTCAAGGAAATGCTCAATAATGACAGCTGTTACACTTAGTTCGTTTGTTAAAACGATATCTAGTGTGGATTCATAAAGGGTTTTTGGCCTCCATTTATGAAGTCAGAGAGGAGATTCATTACACAAGTTGCAATCACATTCAGTTCCTGACAGTCTATTTGTGTACATACATTACTCCTGACAGATGCCAAAATGAATGTCTCCTAAATCAAGTGCAGTGTGAAAATGAAAATCAAATATTTTATGTTTAGATGAGTCATTGCTATTAATCTCCTGTATCTGGATTCTTCTGGGAGTCTAACTCCACAATCTTATCCCAGGGTATTTTTTTTTTTTTAATTGTAGGTGAAACTGCCGTAATTGAGCGGCGGATTGTGCTATTTCACATCCGCCTTTGTGAGTCCCAGTTTAGATACCAACATGCAAACACACGCAAGTTTGGTCCAACTGACAGCTAACGGATGCATTAGCACCCTTAGCGCGGAGCTGTTCGGTTTAAACTATGCAAACAATGAGTAATGGCTAAGGAGCTCTTGCTGGAAGAAAGAGCTGAGTTGGCACATTTTCAAGGCCAGATTAAGAATTTAGAAAATTGCGCTTGCATATGTTTGCAGCAAATGCATTCATTCTCCCCCTCGATTTTTCATCAATATGTTACAGTCATTGATACAGCTTCTATTAATTCAACGGCATCACAGCCACTAGATGCTTAATTCAGCATGATTCACGTTGCATCACATACTCATCAGGACATAACCATCAGAAAATTCTTGCATCTCCAACTCAACAGGCTCTTTGTATCCAACTTTATTTCTTCCCCACTCTCAGCCCCTCAGTCAGAAGACCAGAAGTTGTGGACATAGAAACAAGGTTTTTTTCCCCTCAGGTTATTCTGGATTCCTGTCCTGTACTGCAGGTATGGTGTCCCTTGGTCACCTTTCATTAGGGTACCTGGTGCACCAACATACTCTGCACACGTTCTGTTTCTATCGCACACTCACCATCTGGACAATTAAGGACACTGGGTGGCGTAGCAAACTTATTCAAGACCCCTGAACAAGCTTAACCACCCAGCACAAATCCCAGATCAGCTCCAGAAAGAAATATGACCATGTTAACACGGCATTGTCGCCAGGCCAACCACCCCTGCTTCTCTGCAACACCAGCTGATCCAGTTTGAGAGCCATGAGACGATTATTACACTGCTTCCCCTTCTGAAGGCGGCTCACTCAGCGCCAGCCTGGGAAACTGCAAAGCAGCAGTACCCACGGAGGTCCTTGGGAGAGCTGTGCTGGAAATACCACCCTCAGACCGGAGAATGTGCTGAGCCGGGGGTAGAGGCCAGAAAACGAACGGCCACTGCAACGACCACGTTCAGGCTGCCGCGCTGCACCCCAGGATCAAACCCTTCCCAAGAACGGTCAGCCGCTACGGCTGCAAAGTAAGCATGGAAAAATCTGAGTCGAGCATAGGATCCGTGCAGATATCTGCGTGTGCCAAGAGCCTGGATCAATAGCTCTGTGCTCAGATATCCCTCTTCCATTTAGATATTACATCACAGACCACTGGTATTATCTTAGGAGTCAAAATTACTCCTTTTTCTTGAACGATTCCTTTACCTTACTTTGGCCCATTTGCAAGCAGACTCCACTTTGTAAAAATCGGGAAGACAGCACAGCGCCTGCACACAAATTGATATATAATTCATACATTCTTGGCCATACTGGCATTACAATCCATTGTAATCTCTTTCAGCAAGTTGCATTGTTTAAGCGGGTAGCACACACCCTTGCACTCCTCATTATCCCTCAAGAAAAGTCCTGCCTTTTGCAGAGAGCCAGTGCTACCACCCCAACCGGGGAACAGATATGGTGCGTGGGCAGAAGGCACAGAAATTGTCTGAACTGAGCAGACCCCAAAGCCCTAAACTATTTCACTGAAAACGTGATCCTCCTCCTCTACATGCATATACAAGGCTAAGATCGGTAATCTCTATCAGAGATTATAACACAAAATCAATTAGCTGTTTAATTACTGATAATTTTGGGAGCAAAATCACTACAGAATCCTACACAAATATACAGATTTCATTCTGCAAGGAGTCAGATCAGATGATACGCACTGTGAGCCACAGTTGCCTGCTTCCTAAATTGAATATGAAAAATCCAGAGCATCTCTAAGTAGGTTTCTTACAGCGGCCTTATCAAAATATCTCTGGACACTTAAGCCAGAAGCACAATCAAGAAAATGTCCCCCAGACATTAACAGTGACAAGGCTGAAGGTAATTCTGAAGTAAAAAGCAGACAATGCAAAACAAGATGAAGAATAAGAAAAAAAAGATAGAGCACAGCTGGGAAAATCTCTGCTCTTCTTAAAATGGTGACAAAGGCTGCATGGTAATACTGTTAGCACTGGGCTAAACAATTCCTCCTTGCTGAAACGACTGTACCTCATGGCATCCGATCAGATGATGTTTCTGATCTTTATTTGGCATTTTTATTCGCAAACTTTGTCAAAATGTAGAAATATATCGACATATAAGCAATTCTACTACTAACAATTCACACTCAAGGAAGCGTAAATACATCCCATTTGAAAACCACGACAAAACGCCGTTACCGTTTACAAGTGAGCACTACTTCCCTCTCGGTTACAGTGGCAACAAGACGACAGGCTCGTTACTTCGAGATGAGATGACAGTTTCTAAAATACGAATGTTGGGAGAACACAGTGCATACAAACATCTGTGAGATGAGCGCAGTCATAGCAGAAATGCGGAAACAAGTTCCAACTATAGAAGTCCAAAGAAAAGATTCCTTCAGGAAGTCGTGGTCACAGCTGTGAGTTTCTAAGGAACTCCACACAGCAAAACCAGAGGGCTTCAGTTATCTGCCCATTTTTACAAATTTGGTACCTTTTTTTCATTCTCCGATTGAAATGGTTTCACAACAAATCAGTCTCCTTGAATTTAGTCTCTATTCCAATTTTCCTCCCCCAAAATATTGTAATTCTTGGCCTTTCAGTCCTACAGGAGCAGTTAATTTGAAAACAGATTCTTTAATCACTGCAGGAATACACCAATTTAGAGGCTGCCCCATACCACTTTCTTGCGGTGGTTTCATCTGTCAAATTGGTTAAAAATAACATCCAGGTCATGCAAATAATTGGTTAAATATACATATGCAGATGCTATAACAACACTATGCAGTCAACACCGATACTCTCTTGATGATTCAGCTGACGTAAATAAAGACTTTGCAGGAGGTGGACCTAATTCTAGCACATAAAGTACAGTAAGGTCAATAAAACATACACACATGATTATCTTTAAGTGTATTGCCTTTCTTTCTCCAAGAAATTTTTCATTCAAGCTTTAATAGCACAGCCATCCATATAGAAATAACTGATTTTTTTTTTTTTTAAATCCTTGGTTAAAAGTTGATGCCCTCTAGCCAAGAATCAAGTGCAGCGTGTCACTTCTGATAGTATCTATTAGTATTACGAATACTTTTGTGGTTTCCTAGTAGCACTTGTTCACACTTGGCTAAATCAATAAGCAATTTCCCCATACGTATGTAATATACAGTAGCTGTGACAGGAACCAGATGGCTTATTCTATCTGCAATTGAGTTTAGTATTTTACAAAAATAATAATAATAAGAATAAACAGAATGAATTTTATAGAGAGACAAAAACCACCCTTTGCTTAATTCCTCTTGTGCTACGTACTGCAGCAACAATAAACCCAACGGTAGGACCAGCAGAACGAGGTGATGGAGAACTGGAGACTTGGCCGGCACTGTCACTGCACTACACGCTGCAAACAGAGCAGCACGGGACCCACGGACCCGCGGTACCTGCTGTAAAAGCCAAACCTTCCACCCAAAGCAATCTGGTGGGCAGGGACTCAGGCCTTGGCACTGGCCAGGATAACGTTCCTGCAAAGTCTCGTGCAAGACCACGCACAGCTGAAACCACGAGTGCCCACGCTGACGTTTCCCCTGCACAAAAGGCAGCTCACTTCAGCTTGACCCTCTGCCAACGGCGCTGCCTCAGTACGTACTAGGGAGCAACACCCTCGTTCAGTCTGTGTCCAGCGTGACACAAACCCCGGAGGGAACTCGTAAACCAGCTGCCAGACTGGCAGACCAAGTTTTTGCTCTCTCTCGCTCACAGAGCACGTCCAAGGACCAGGAACAACCCTATTACACAAACGCGGGGCACGAGCCCTGGAAGCGCCAATGTTTCAAGCAAGTCCCAAAGCATTCTGAAAACCAGATTCGACTTCCTACTAGGTATGCATTGTAAGTCCTAAACCACTCAAGGGAACATTCATGTTAATTATTTAAAATCCACATAAACACCGGTTTTATTTTTAGATTGCCTTTAAATCTTTTTATTAAGCATTAAGGAAAATGAGATTTGTTCAATTAAAATATATTGGCCATTACTTAGAAGAAGAAAGGCCAAAGCTCATCACACAATTAAAAAAAGAAAAGAAAAAACCAGCTCAGCCCCATAAAAGTCATGAGAGGACAGAAAGAGGAGGGGAATATTGATAAGAAAGTCTTTTTAAGTGTCTCTTCTTTTCTCCTTAATTTTCCTTTAAACAACTTTGATAGCCCCCTTGTTCAAGAGCTTGTTAGTTTGGTTTCCCTTGTGCCTTTTTCTAATCCTGTTCAGGCGGTCCCAGCATACGAGAACACTAAATGATTCCTATTTCTTAGCTGTATGATTCTAGAAAGCATCCCATGAAACCACAGCGAGCACTGGAGAGGTAAATGTTTGCAAATGACATTTTCACATGGTTATGTGCTGCCTGCTTTTCTAAATGGCAGCAAAAGCTAAAGACTGATGTGAAAAGGGCAAATTTATTATTATTTTTATTGCAGTAGCCTTTAGAGGCCCCAGTGGAGACCCAGGAACACCAAGTTATGCCCAGCCCCGTCCCAAAGAAGTTTACTGTCCAAGCTGGCAAAAGGCGAAAGGGAAAGACTGAACGACAAGGAAGCAATCAATTTGTTTGGACACGAACAGGGATGTGAGAATCGGATGCAGACCCCGTGGCTCCCAAGGCAGCGCTCTCCAAAGGAACAATGTCACTGCCCAATTTTATGTTTTTCCTCTTTAAGCACAAATGGAAAAACAGACAGCTCTCGCTGTTGGAGATAATCCAGAAAGCTCAGATTTTCTTTTAGGTTTGAAGGAAGAGGTGACACCTCAGTGAGGGGAGTGCAGACAGACTTTGGAACATAGTTTTCTCTCAACTTTCTTGATGATATAAGCGGTATTTCAGAGAAAACAGCTATCATCTGTTTGTATACGTTGAAATAAATATCAACAGCTTGGGACAGGCTGTATTATTTTGTTTATTCATTTGCATGTAATTTAGTAGAGATTGAAATAAACTGCGTACAGGCTTGGGATGTGCATTACTGAAGCAGATGGATTCTTTGTGTGTGGGAATTTAGTGTTCCAGATTGTCAGCTCCAGAGACAGGAGTCCTCTCTGCAGCCACCAGACAGGTACAACAGCTGTGCCAGCCCCTCCGCAGCGCGTTTCAAACCTGAGGTGGAAGGAATCACTGAGTCTCTAATTCCTGGTATGTCTGTCAAAGCTGCTAAAGTGCTGCTTCTGCACTGGGCTATTTCTGCAAATATTATCACTTTTTGTTGTGGGGATCCTATGGATCAGGAACCCAGCGTTCTGGGTGCAACGCAAATGCAGAAAAACGTTTCCGTTCATCCACCTGGGAATTAGCGAGCACTTTCCACATGGGCCAGAACACTACAGAGCACTGAATCTTTTCATCTGTAGTTAATGTAGCTGGATTTAAAGTGACAAATTGGAGGTAAGATCTGATACAGACTGCCTAGTGGCAGAGTCTCCTGTCTTTCAGATTACATTCCAGAGATGTACTCGGCATCTATCCCTCCCTGCAGGTTTACCTAGTCCAGCATACTGCCGGGGTGCTGGAGTGGTAGGGATGCTCCAGCTGGGCGAAACAGTCTCCTCGATAAACTCTTTTATCAACCTGTACCATATCCTGTGCATTAAACACCTAGTTGTGCCCGCAAGTCCACCTTAAGTGGGGAGTGGATTACCCCGACCCACAGCTCAATTACGAAAGGGGCTGTGTGTTTTCCCCAGGCTCTGCATTCTCTCAAATCCTACAGTTTTTACTAGAAAGCAGTGATGACTCAACATATTGCAGGAGGTTGTCAGCAATTAAAACTGATACCATTCCTCTCTGCCTGACACTTTGGTCCTGTTACGCGATTTTTCTCTTCTGCGATGCCTGTTTCATGAATCGATCACACAGCGCTCGCCACTGGCGTGGCCAAAATGGGTCAGCGCGCGCTAGGACTCCCCACCGGCATTAGAAAGGGGTTTTCAAGGTCTTTCTGTAATTTTGGAATGGAGGAATGGCACACTCCAATTTTCATTTCTAGGCTTCATTTCCATAAATAATTCTTGTGTCCCATTTCTGCTATTGCACATATACGTAAAACTATGATTTTATGATAAGCCTGTTGTAAAGCAGTTCAAATGAAGGGGAAGAGCATCTCCCTCCTGAATAGCTCATTCCTCGCATCTTGGGAGCATGCAGATAATCTCCTAACTGGCGTGTTTCACTCGCCCCCGCCGTGTGCTCGTTAAGAGGATTCTCCTGCATGGGTACCCGAAGGAATGGCTGGGCAGGAGAGACCTGTGCCCTGGGCACATTCCCTGTGTGTTAATTAAAGGGAGTCAGGGGTGGTCTGAAGCCTTCAGTCATCCCTGCAATTAATGGAGTATCCAAAGAAGACCGGCAGACGCGATGGCGTTTCACACCTGCTGGACTGTATGCGCCAAACACTCCCAGACATTACCTCAACTGTCTGCTAAATGGATCCCTCGTGACAAAGGCAGAAACCGTACTGTTAGGGTAATGAATACAAATGGTGTGCTAAACCGAGCGGTGGTAAATCTGCATTTCTCAAATGCTTCTGAAGGAAGACAGCAATACTCATCGGTGTGGCTCTGTAAACGTCCTGGAAGAGCTTATATTCCAGAGAACAAAGTTATCTCCTGGTAAATTTTGTACAATATGAGTTCTAAAATGGGAATCTGACTAGAGATACCAGGCACTTGGATGGCTCAAAGAGAAAACTTCGTTTAAATCTGGTAAGTGCTGATCCTGTTGTTTATCTACATGGTTACAGCCATTACACAGTATTTTGGCTCCAATAGGATTCTGTACTTGAAAAAAGAGACTATGAAAATCAATTTATAGCCCAAAGGCCTGATTCACAGCACAAGAGGAAAAAGTTGTAGAAAGACACAGCTACCCCGTAGCCCAGTCACTAGACCAAGAGACCACAGTGGAGAGGTGCTCTGCAGACAGCTACGAGACCAACGCTGCATCTCATTGCATGGTGGGGCTCTAGTTGGGAACAGGGGGATAAACCCACCCACCGCCCAAACACTCTTTTGTATCGGGGGTATAAGCTGAGCAGGAACTTTTAACAGCAAAAGGAGGGAGGAAGAGAACAGCAGTGAGAAAGAAGAGTGCTGTTGGTTGGATCCTGGTGATGCAGGATACATTTCAGCACACTGTTCCTGAGCTCAGATACAAGGTCACGCTAACACAGCAATATTTTTAACTGCTCTAGAACTGCCCCACGTCACGCTACCTTGGAGCACACAGACGGAGCTCAGCTTTGTCTCCACTTGCCTGTATAGACCTGCGCTTAATAAAACTGAGGGACAATTTGATTACCATTTGTAAATATTTTTAGAGCTGTTTAGACAGCCAGCTCGCAG
>NW_026562117.1:0-63760 GCF_028858705.1 Grus americana
CTGACGTTTGCAGTTTTGAGGCTTGAATCTCGAAAATGGCTAGAGAGCTGCTAAGTCGCATGTCGGAGTTTTTGGATGCTAAAGGAGGCTGCAGCTCCAGGTTAGTAGGGCTGTGAATGGGCCATGGTAGAGGTTTCAGGAAAGCAAGAGCATTCGGGGCTGGCAGGTTTCGCCTGGGAGCAGGGCCCTGACGTTTGCAGTTTTGAGGCTTGAATCTCGAAATGGCTAGAGAGCTGCTAAGTGCATGTCGGAGTTTTTGGATGCCTAAAGGAGCTGCAGCTCCAGGTTAGTAGGGCTGTGAATGGGGCCATGGTAGAGGTTTCAGGAAAGAAAGAGCATTCGGGGCTGGCAGGTTTCGCCTGGGAGCAGGGCCCTGACGTTTGCAGTTTTGAGGCTTGAATCTCGAAAATGGCTAGAGAGCTGCTAAGTCGCATGTCGGAGTTTTTGGATGCCTAAAGAAAGCTGCAGCGCCAGAGTTAGTAGGGCTGTGAATGGGACCATGGTAGAGGTTTCAGGAAAGCAAGAGCATTCGGGGCTGGGATGTTTTCCTTGGGAGCTGGGTCTGGACGTTTGCAGTTTTGAGGCTTGAATCTCGAAAACGGCTAGAGAGCTGCTAAGTCGCATGTCGGAGTTTTTGGATGCCTAAAGGAGCCTGCAGCTCCAGGGTTAGTAGGGCTGTGAATGGGCCATGGTAGAGGTTTCAGGAAAGAAAGAGCATTCGGGGCTGGCAGGTTTCGCCTGGGAGCAGGGCCCTGACGTTTGCAGTTTTGAGGCTTGAATCTCGAAAATGGCTAGAGAGCTGCTAAGTGATGTCGGAGTTTTTGGATGCCTAAAGAAAGCTGCAGCTCCAGGGTTAGTAGGGCTGTGAATGGGACATGGTAGAGGTTTCAGGAAAGCAAGAGCATTCGGGGCTGGATGTTTTCCTGGGAGCTGGGTCTGGACGTTTGCAGTTTTGAGGCTTGAATCTCGAAAATGGCTAGAGAGCTGCTAAGTCGCATGTCGGAGTTTTTGGATGCCTAAAGGAGCTGCAGCTCCAGGGTTAGTAGGGCTGTGAATGGGACATGGTAGAGGTTTCAGGAAAGCGAGCATTCGGGGCTGGCAGGTTTCGCCTGGGAGCAGGGCCCTGACGTTTGCAGTTTTGAGGCTTGAATCTCGAATATGGCTAGAGAGCTGCTAAGTCGCATGTCGGAGTTTTTGGATGCCTAAAGGAGCCTGCAGCTCCAGGGTTAGTAGGGCTGTGAATGGGACATTGGTAGAGGTTTCAGGAAAGCAAGAGCATTCGGGGCTGGGATGTTTCCTTGGGAGCAGGGCCTGACGTTTGCAGTTTTGAGGCTTGAATCTCGAAAATGGCTAGAGAGCTGCTAAGTCGCATGTCGGAGTTTTTGGATGCCTAAAGGAGCTGCAGCTCCAGGTTAGTAGGGCTGTGAATGGGCCATGGTAGAGGTTTCAGGAAAGAAAGAGCATTCGGGGCTGGCAGGTTTCGCCTGGGAGCAGGGCCTGACGTTTGCAGTTTTGAGGCTTGAATCTCGAAAATGGCTAGAGAGCTGCTAAGTCGCATGTCGGAGTTTTTGGATGCCTAAAGAAAGCTGCAGCGCCAGAGGTTAGTAGGGCTGTGAATGGGACATGGTAGAGGTTTCAGGAAAGCAAGAGCATTCGGGGCTGGGATGTTTTCCTGGGAGCTGGGTCTGGACGTTTGCAGTTTTGAGGCTTGAATCTCGAAAATGGCTAGAGAGCTGCTAAGTCGCATGTCGGAGTTTTTGGATGCCTAAAGGAGCTGCAGCTCCAGGATTAGTAGGGCTGTGAATGGGACCATGGTAGAGGTTTCAGGAAAGAAAGAGCATTCGGGGCTGGCAGGTTTCGCCTGGGAGCAGGGCCCTGACGTTTGCAGTTTTGAGGCTTGAATCTCGAATATGGCTAGAGAGCTGCTAAGTCGCATGTCGGGTTTTTGGATGCCTAAAGGAGGCTGCAGCTCCAGGGTTAGTAGGGCTGTGAATGGGGCCATGGTAGAGGTTTCAGGAAAGAAGAGCATTCGGGGCTGGCAGGTTTCGCTTGGGAGCAGGGCCCTGACGTTTGCAGTTTTGAGGCTTGAATCTCGAAAATGGCTAGAGAGCTGCTAAGTCGCATGTCGGAGTTTTTGGATGCCTAAAGGAGCCTGCAGCTCCAGGGTTAGTAGGGCTGTGAATGGGGCCATGGTAGAGGTTTCAGGAAAGAAAGAGCATTCGGGGCTGGGATGTTTTCCTTGGGAGCTGGGTCTGGACGTTTGCAGTTTTGAGGCTTGAATCTCGAAAATGGCTAGAGAGCTGCTAAGATGCATGTCGGAGTTTTTGGATGCCTAAAGGAGGCTGCAGCTCCAGGGTTAGTAGGGCTGTGAATGGGGCCATGGTAGAGGTTTCAGGAAAGAAAGAGCATTCGGGGCTGGCAGGTTTTCCTGGGAGCAGGGCCTGACGTTTGCAGTTTTGAGGCTTGAATCTCGAAAATGGCTAGAGAGCTGCTAAGTGACATGTCGGAGTTTTTGGATGCATAAAGAAAGCTGCAGTGCCAGAATTAGTAGGGCTGTGAATGGGACCATGGTAGAGGTTTCAGGAAAGCAAGAGCATTCGGGGCTTGGATGTTTTCCTTGGGAGCTGGGTCTGGACGTTTGCAGTTTTGAGGCTTGAATCTCGAATATGGCTAGAGAGCTGCTAAGTCGCATGTCGGAGTTTTTGGATGCCTAAAGGAGCCTGCAGCTCCAGGGTTAGTAGGGCTGTGAATGGGACATTGGTAGAGGTTTCAGGAAAGAAAGAGCATTCGGGGCTGGCAGGTTTCGCCTGGGAGCTGGGTCTGGACGTTTGCAGTTTTGAGGCTTGAATCTCGAAAATGGCTAGAGAGCTGCTAAGTGACATGTCGGAGTTTTTGGATGCATAAAGAAAGCTGCAGCGCCAGAGTTAGTAGGGCTGTGAATGGCGCCATGGTAGAGGTTTCAGGAAAGCAAGAGCATTCGGGGCTGGGATGTTTTCCTTGGGAGCTGGGTCTGGACGTTTGCAGTTTTGAGGCTTGAATCTCGAAAATGGCTAGAGAGCTGCTAAGTCGCATGTCGGAGTTTTTGGATGCCTAAAGGAGCTGCAGCTCCAGGGTTAGTAGGGCTGTGAATGGGGCCATGGTAGAGGTTTCAGGAAAGAAAGAGCATTCGGGGCTGGCAGGTTTCGCCTGGGAGCAGGGCCCTGACGTTTGCAGTTTTGAGGCTTGAATCTCGAAAATGGCTAGAGAGCTGCTAAGTCGCATGTCGGAGTTTTTGGATGCTAAGGAGGCTGCAGCTCCAGGGTTAGTAGGGCTGTGAATGGGGCCATGGTAGAGGTTTCAGGAAAGAAAGAGCATTCGGGGCTGGCAGGTTTCGCCTGGGAGCAGGGCCTGACGTTTGCAGTTTTGAGGCTTGAATCTCGAAAATGGCTAGAGAGCTGCTAAGTCGCATGTCGGAGTTTTTGGATGCCTAAAGGAGCCTGCAGCTCCAGGGTTAGTAGGGCTGTGAATGGGACCATGGTAGAGGTTTCAGGAAAGAAAGAGCATTCGGGGCTGGGATGTTTTCCTTGGGAGCTGGGTCTGGACGTTTGCAGTTTTGAGGCTTGAATCTCGAAAATGGCTAGAGAGCTGCTAAGTCGCATGTCGGAGTTTTTGGATGCCTAAAGGAGCTGCAGCTCCAGGTTAGTAGGGCTGTGAATGGGCCATGGTAGAGGTTTCAGGAAAGAAAGAGCATTCGGGGCTGGCAGGTTTCGCCTGGGAGCAGGGCCCTGACGTTTGCAGTTTTGAGGCTTGAATCTCGAAAATGGCTAGAGAGCTGCTAAGTGACATGTCGGAGTTTTTGGATGCATAAAGAAAGCTGCAGCGCCAGAGTTAGTAGGGCTGTGAATGGGACATTGGTAGAGGTTTCAGGAAAGCAAGAGCATTCGGGGCTGGGATGTTTTCCTTGGGAGCTGGGTCTGGACGTTTGCAGTTTTGAGGCTTGAATCTCGAAAAGGGCTAGAGAGCTGCTAAGTCGCATGTCGGAGTTTTTGGATGCCTAAAGGAGCCTGCAGCTCCAGGGTTAGTAGGGCTGTGAATGGGGCCATGGTAGAGGTTTCAGGAAAGAAAGAGCATTTGGGGCTGGCAGGTTCGCCTGGGAGCAGGGCCCTGACGTTTGCAGTTTTGAGGCTTGAATCTCGAAATGGCTAGAGAGCTGCTAAGTCGCATGTCGGAGTTTTTGGATGCCTAAAGGAGGCTGCAGCTCCAGGGTTAGTAGGGCTGTGAATGGGGCCATGGTAGAGGTTTCAGGAAAGAAAGAGCATTCGGGGCTGGCAGGTTTCGCCTGGGAGCAGGGCCCTGACGTTTGCAGTTTTGAGGCTTGAATCTCGAAATGGCTAGAGAGCTGCTAAGTCGCATGTCGGAGTTTTTGGATGCCTAAAGAAAGCTGCAGCGCCAGAGTTAGTAGGGCTGTGAATGGGACATTGGTAGAGGTTTCAGGAAAGCAAGAGCATTCGGGGCTGGGATGTTTTCCTTGGGAGCTGGGTCTGGACGTTTGCAGTTTTGAGGCTTGAATCTCGAAAATGGCTAGAGAGCTGCTAAGACATGTGTCGGAGTTTTTGGATGCCTAAAGGAGCTGCAGCTCCAGGGTTAGTAGGGCTGTGAATGGGCCATGGTAGAGGTTTCAGGAAAGAAAGAGCATTCGGGGCTGGCAGGTTTCGCCTGGGAGCAGGGCCCAGACGTTTGCAGTTTTGAGGCTTGAATCTCGAAAACGGCTAGAGAGCTGCTAAGTGCATGTCGGAGTTTTTGGATGCCTAAAGAAAGCTGCAGCGCCAGAGTTAGTAGGGCTGTGAATGGGGCCATGGTAGAGGTTTCAGGAAAGCAAGAGCATTCGGGGCTGGGATGTTTCCTTGGGAGCTGGGTCTGGACGTTTGCAGTTTTGAGGCTTGAATCTCGAATATGGCTAGAGAGCTGCTAAGTCGCATGTCGGAGTTTTTGGATGCCTAAAGGAGCCTGCAGCTCCAGGGTTAGTAGGGCTGTGAATGGGGCCATGGTAGAGGTTTCAGGAAAGAATAACCATTCGGGGCTGGCAGGTTTCGCCTGGGAGCAGGGCCCTGACATTTGCAGTTTTGAGGCTTGAATCTCGAAAATGGCTAGAGAGCTGCTAAGTGACATGTCGGAGTTTTTGGATGCCTAAAGAAAGCTGCAGCGCCAGGGTTAGTAGGGCTGTGAATGGGCCATTGGTAGAGGTTTCAGGAAAGTAAGAGCGTTCGGGGCTGGGATGTTTTCCTTGTGAGCAGGTCTGGACGTTTGCAGTTTTGAGGCTTGAATCTCGAAAATGGCTAGAGAGCTGCTAAGTGCATGTCGGAGTTTTTGGATGCCTAAAGGAAGCTGCAGCTCCAGGGTTAGTAGGGCTGTGAATGGGACCATGGTAGAGGTTTCAGGAAAGCAAGAGCATTCGGGGCTGGCAGGTTTCCTGGGAGCAGGGCCCTGACGTTTGCAGTTTTGAGGCTTGAATCTCGAAAATGGCTAGAGAGCTGCTAAGTCGCATGTCGGAGTTTTTGGATGCCTAAAGGAGCTGCAGCTCCAGGGTTAGTAGGGCTGTGAATGGGCCATGGTAGAGGTTTCAGGAAAAAAGAGCATTAGGGGCTGGCAGGTTTCGCCTGGGAGCAGGGCCCTGACGTTTGCAGTTTTGAGGCTTGAATCTCGAAAACGGCTAGAGAGCTGCTAAGATGCATGTCGGAGTTTTTGGATGCCTAAAGGAGCTGCAGCTCCAGGGTTAGTAGGGCTGTGAATGGGACATTGGTAGAGGTTTCAGGAAAGCAAGAGCATTCGGGGCTGGGATGTTTTCCTTGGGAGCAGGGCCCTGACGTTTGCAGTTTTGAGGCTTGAATCTCGAAAATGGCTAGAGAGCTGCTAAGTCGCATGTCGGAGTTTTTGGATGCCTAAAGGAGCTGCAGCTCCAGGGTTAGTAGGGCTGTGAATGGGGCCATGGTAGAGGTTTCAGGAAAGCAAGAGCATTCGGGGCTGGCAGGTTTCGCCTGGGAGCAGGGCCCTGACGTTTGCAGTTTTGAGGCTTGAATCTCGAATATGGCTAGAGAGCTGCTAAGATGCATGTCGGAGTTTTTGGATGCCTAAAGGAGCTACAGCGCCAGAGTTAGTAGGGCTGTGAATGGGGCCATGGTAGAGGTTTCAGGAAAGAAAGAGCATTCGGGGCTGGCAGGTTTCGCCTGGGAGCAGGGCCCTGACGTTTGCAGTTTTGAGGCTTGAATCTCGAAAATGGCTAGAGAGCTGCTAAGTGAATGTCGGAGTTTTTGGATGCATAAAGAAAGCTGCAGCGCCAGAGTTAGTAGGGCTGTGAATGGGACATTGGTAGAGGTTTCAGGAAAGCAAGAGCATTCGGGGCTGGGATGTTTTCCTTGGGAGCAGGGTCTGGACGTTTGCAGTTTTGAGGCTTGAATCTCGAAAATGGCTAGAGAGCTGCTAAGTGCATGTCGGAGTTTTTGGATGCTAAAGGAGCTGCAGCTCCAGGGTTAGGAGGGCTGTGAATGGGGCCATGGTAGAGGTTTCAGGAAAGAAAGAGCATTCAGGGCTGGCAGGTTTCGCCTGGGAGCAGGGCCCTGACGTTTGCAGTTTTGAGGCTTGAATCTCGAAAACGGCTAGAGAGCTGCTAAGTGACATGTCGGAGTTTTTGGATGCATAAAGGAGCCTGCAGCTCCAGGGTTAGTAGGGCTGTGAATGGGACCATGGTAGAGGTTTCAGGAAAGCAAGAGCATTCGGGGCTGGGATGTTTTCCTTGGGAGCAGGGGCCTGACGTTTGCAGTTTTGAGGCTTGAATCTCGACTATGGCTAGAGAGCTGCTAAGTGCATGTCGTAGTTTTTGGATGCCTAAAGGAGCTGCAGCTCCAGGGTTAGTAGGGCTGTGAATGGGCCATGGTAGAGGTTTCAGGAAAGCAAGAGCATTCGGGGCTGGCAGGTTTCGCCTGGGAGCAGGGCCCTGACGTTTGCAGTTTTGAGGCTTGAATCTCGAATATGGCTAGAGAGCTGCTAAGATGCATGTCGGAGTTTTTGGATGCCTAAAGGAGGCTGCAGC
Source organism: Grus americana (assembly GCF_028858705.1). Classification (NCBI taxonomy): domain Eukaryota; kingdom Metazoa; phylum Chordata; class Aves; order Gruiformes; family Gruidae; genus Grus; species Grus americana. Next base: position 7,067 of record NW_026562117.1, read on the forward strand.
TCCAGGGTTAGTAGGGCTGTGAATGGGGCCATGGTAGAGGTTTCAGGAAAGAAAGAGCATTCGGGGCTGGCAGGTTTCGCCTGGGAGCAGGGCCCTGACGTTTGCAGTTTTGAGGCTTGAATCTCGAAAATGGCTAGAGAGCTGCTAAGTCGCATGTCGGAGTTTTTGGATGCCTAAAGAAAGCTGCAGCTCCAGGGTTAGTAGGGCTGTGAATGGGACATGGTAGAGGTTTCAGGAAAGCAAGAGCATTCGGGGCTGGGATGTTTTCCTTGGGAGCAGGGTCTGGACGTTTGCAGTTTTGAGGCTTGAATCTCGAAATGGCTAGAGAGCTGCTAAGTCGCATGTCGGAGTTTTTGGATGCCTAAAGGAGCTGCAGCTCCAGGGTTAGTAGGGCTGTGAATGGGGCCATGGTAGAGGTTTCAGGAAAGAAAGAGCATTCGGGGCTGGCAGGTTTCGCCTGGGAGCAGGGCCCTGACGTTTGCAGTTTTGAGGCTTGAATCTCGAAAATGGCTAGAGAGCTGCTAAGTGATGTCGGAGTTTTTGGATGCCTAAAGAAAGCTGCAGCTCCAGAGTTAGTAGGGCTGTGAATGGGACCATGGTAGAGGTTTCAGGAAAGCAAGAGCATTCGGGGCTGGGATGTTTTGCCTGGGAGCTGGGTCCTGACGTTTGCAGTTTTGAGGCTTGAATCTCGAATATGGCTAGAGAGCTGCTAAGTCGCATGTCGGAGTTTTTGGATGCCTAAAGGAGCCTGCAGCTCCAGGGTTAGTAGGGCTGTGAATGGGGCCATGGTAGAGGTTTCAGGAAAGAAAGAGCATTCGGGGCTGGCAGGTTTCGCCTGGGAGCAGGGCCCTGACGTTTGCAGTTTTGAGGCTTGAATCTCGAAAACGGCTAGAGAGCTGCTAAGTGCATGTCGGAGTTTTTGGATGCATAAAGAAGCTGCAGCTCCAGGGTTAGTAGGGCTGTGAATGGGCCATGGTAGAGGTTTCAGGAAAGCAAGAGCATTCGGGGCTGGAGGTTTCCTTGGGAGCTGGGTCTGGACGTTTGCAGTTTTGAGGCTTGAATCTCGAAAACGGCTAGAGAGCTGCTAAGATGCATGTCGGAGTTTTTGGATGCCTAAAGGAGGCTGCAGCTCCAGGGTTAGTAGGGCTGTGAATGGGACCATGGTAGAGGTTTCAGGAAAGCAAGAGCATTCGGGGCTGGGATGTTTCCTTGGGAGCTGGGCCCTGACGTTTGCAGTTTTGAGGCTTGAATCTCGAAAATGGCTAGAGAGCTGCTAAGACGCATGTCGGAGTTTTTGGATGCCTAAAGGAGCCTGCAGCTCCAGGTTAGTAGGGCTGTGAATGGGGCCATGGTAGAGGTTTCAGGAAAGAAAGAGCATTCGGGGCTGGCAGGTTTCGCCTGGGAGCAGGGCCCTGACGTTTGCAGTTTTGAGGCTTGAATCTCGAAAACGGCTAGAGAGCTGCTAAGTGACATGTCGGAGTTTTTGGATGCCTAAAGAAAGCTGCAGCTCCAGAGTTAGTAGGGCTGTGAATGGGACCATGGTAGAGGTTTCAGGAAAGCAAGAGCATTCGGGGCTTGGATGTTTTCCTTGGGAGCTGGGTCTGGACGTTTGCAGTTTTGAGGCTTGAATCTCGAAAATGGCTAGAGAGCTGCTAAGTCGCATGTCGGAGTTTTTGGATGCCTAAAGGAGCTGCAGCTCCAGGGTTAGTAGGGCTGTGAATGGGGCCATGGTAGAGGTTTCAGGAAAGCAAGAGCATTCGGGGCTGGCAGGTTTCGCCTGGGAGCAGGGCCCTGACGTTTGCAGTTTTGAGGCTTGAATCTCGAATATGGCTAGAGAGCTGCTAAGTCGCATGTCGGAGTTTTTGGATGCCTAAAGGAGCTGCAGCTCCAGGGTTAGTAGGGCTGTGAATGGGGCCATGGTAGAGGTTTCAGGAAAGAAAGAGCATTCGGGGCTGGCAGGTTTCGCCTGGGAGCAGGGCCCTGACGTTTGCAGTTTTGAGGCTTGAATCTCGAAAATGGCTAGAGAGCTGCTAAGTGCATGTCGGAGTTTTTGGATGCCTAAAGAAAGCTGCAGCGCCAGAGTTAGTAGGGCTGTGAATGGGACCATGGTAGAGGTTTCAGGAAAGCAAGAGCATTCGGGGCTGGGATGTTTTCCTTGGGAGCTGGGTCCTGGACGTTTGCAGTTTTGAGGCTTGAATCTCGAAAATGGCTAGAGAGCTGCTAAGTCGCATGTCGGAGTTTTTGGATGCCTAAAGGAGCTGCAGCTCCAGGGTTAGTAGGGCTGTGAATGGGCCATGGTAGAGGTTTCAGGAAAGAAAGAGCATTCGGGGCTGGCAGGTTTCGCCTGGGAGCAGGGCCTGACGTTTGCAGTTTTGAGGCTTGAATCTCGAAAATGGCTAGAGAGCTGCTAAGATGCATGTCGGAGTTTTTGGATGCCTAAAGGAGCCTGCAGCTCCAGAGTTAGTAGGGCTGTGAATGGGACATTGGTAGAGGTTTCAGGAAAGCAAGAGCATTCGGGGCTGGGATGTTTTCCTTGGGAGCTGGGTCTGGACGTTTGCAGTTTTGAGGCTTGAATCTCGACTATGGCTAGAGAGCTGCTAAGTCGCATGTCGGAGTTTTTGGATGCCTAAAGGAGCTGCAGCTCCAGGGTTAGTAGGGCTGTGAATGGGGCCATGGTAGAGGTTTCAGGAAAGAAACAGCATTCGGGGCTGGCAGGTTTCGCCTGGGAGCAGGGCCCTGACGTTTGCAGTTTTGAGGCTTGAATCTCGAAAATGGCTAGAGAGCTGCTAAGTCGCATGTCGGAGTTTTTGGATGCCTAAAGAAAGCTGCAGCTCCAGGGTTAGTAGGGCTGTGAATGGCGCCATGGTAGAGGTTTCAGGAAAGAAAGAGCATTCGGGGCTGGCAGGTTTCGCCTGGGAGCAGGGCCTGACGTTTGCAGTTTTGAGGCTTGAATCTCGAAAATGGCTAGAGAGCTGCTAAGTCGCATGTCGGAGTTTTTGGATGCCTAAAGGAGCTGCAGCTCCAGGGTTAGTAGGGCTGTGAATGGGACCATGGTAGAGGTTTCAGGAAAGCAAGAGCATTCGGGGCTGGCAGGTTTCCCTGGGAGCAGGGCCCTGACGTTTGCAGTTTTGAGGCTTGAATCTCGAAAATGGCTAGAGAGCTGCTAAGTCGCATGTCGGAGTTTTTGGATGCCTAAAGAAAGCTGCAGCTCCAGGGTTAGTAGGGCTGTGAATGGGACCATGGTAGAGGTTTCAGGAAAGAAAGAGCATTCGGGGCTGGCAGGTTTCGCCTGGGAGCAGGGCCCTGACGTTTGCAGTTTTGAGGCTTGAATCTCGAAATGGCTAGAGAGCTGCTAAGTGCATGTCGGAGTTTTTGGATGCCTAAAGAAAGCTGCAGCTCCAGGGTTAGTAGGGCTGTGAATGGGACATGGTAGAGGTTTCAGGAAAGAAGAGCATTCGGGGCTGGATGTTTTCCTTGGGAGCAGGGTCTGGACGTTTGCAGTTTTGAGGCTTGAATCTCGAAAATGGCTAGAGAGCTGCTAAGTCGCATGTCGGAGTTTTTGGATGCCTAAAGGAGCTGCTGCAGCTCCAGGGTTAGTAGGGCTGTGAATGGGGCCATGGTAGAGGTTTCAGGAAAGAAAGAGCATTCGGGGCTGGCAGGTTTCGCCTGGGAGCAGGGCCCTGACGTTTGCAGTTTTGAGGCTTGAATCTCGAAAACGGCTAGAGAGCTGCTAAGTCGCATGTCGGAGTTTTTGGATGCGTAAAGAAAACTGCAGCGCCAGGGTTAGTAGGGCTGTGAATGCACCATGGTAGAGGTTTCAGGAAAGCAAGAGCATTCGGGGCTGGCAGGTTTTGCTTGGGAGCAGAGCTTGGACGTTTGCAGTTTTGAGGCTTGAATCTCGAAAATGGCTAGAGAGCTGAGCCTTCGCATGTCGGAGTTTCTGGATGCCTAAAGGAGCTGCAGCTCCAGGGTTAGTAGGGCTGTGAATGGGCCATGGTAGAGGTTTCAGGAAAGAAAGAGCATTCGGGGCTGGCAGGTTTCGCCTGGGAGCAGGGCCCTGACGTTTGCAGTTTTGAGGCTTGAATCTCGAAAATGGCTAGAGAGCTGCTAAGTCGCATGTCGGAGTTTTTAGATGCCTAAAGGAGCTGCAGCTCCAGGGTTAGTAGGGCTGTGAATGGGGCCATGGTAGAGGTTTCAGGAAAGCAAGAGCATTCGGGGCTGGCAGGTTTCGCCTGGGAGCAGGGCCCTGACGTTTGCAGTTTTGAGGCTTGAATCTCGAAAACGGCTAGAGAGCTGCTAAGTCGCATGTCGGAGTTTTTGGATGCCTAAAGGAGCTGCAGCTCCAGGGTTAGTAGGGCTGTGAATGGGCCATGGTAGAGGTTTCAGGAAAGAAAGAGCATTCGGGGCTGGCAGGTTTCGCCTGGGAGCAGGGCCCTGACGTTTGCAGTTTTGAGGCTTGAATCTCGAAAATGGCTAGAGAGCTGCTAAGTGCATGTCGGAGTTTTTGGATGCGTAAAGAAAGCTGCAGCGCCAGAGTTAGTAGGGCTGTGAATGGGACCATGGTAGAGGTTTCAGGAAAGCAAGAGCATTCGGGGCTGGGATGTTTTCCTTGGGAGCTGGGTCTGGACGTTTGCAGTTTTGAGGCTTGAATCTCGAAAATGGCTAGAGAGCTGCTAAGTCGCATGTCGGAGTTTTTGGATGCCTAAAGGAGCCTGCAGCTCCAGGGTTAGTAGGGCTGTGAATGGGCCATGGTAGAGGTTTCAGGAAAGAAAGAGCATTCGGGGCTGGCAGGTTTCGCCTGGGAGCAGGGCCCTGACGTTTGCAGTTTTGAGGCTTGAATCTCGACTATGGCTAGAGAGCTGCTAAGTGACATGTCGGAGTTTTTGGATGCATAAAGAAAGCTGCAGCTCCAGAGTTAGTAGGGCTGTGAATGGGACCATGGTAGAGGTTTCAGGAAAGCAAAGAGCATTCGGGGCTGGAGGTTTTCCTTGGGAGCTGGGTCTGACGTTTGCAGTTTTGAGGCTTGAATCTCGAAAATGGCTAGAGAGCTGCTAAGTCGCATGTCGGAGTTTTTGGATGCCTAAAGAGCTGCAGCTCCAGGGTTAGTAGGGCTGTGAATGGGCCATGGTAGAGGTTTCAGGAAAGAAAGAGCATTCGGGGCTGGCAGGTTTCGCCTGGGAGCAGGGCCCTGACGTTTGCAGTTTTGAGGCTTGAATCTCGAAAATGGCTAGAGAGCTGCTAAGTGCATGTCGGAGTTTTTGGATGCCTAAAGAAAGCTGCAGCTCCAGGGTTAGTAGGGCTGTGAATGGGGCCATGGTAGAGGTTTCAGGAAAGAAAGAGCATTCGGGGCTGGATGTTTTCCTGGGAGCAGGGCCCGGACGTTTGCAGTTTTGAGGCTTGAATCTCGAAAATGGCTAGAGAGCTGCTAAGTGCATGTCGGAGTTTTTGGATGCCTAAAGGAGCTGCAGCTCCAGGGTTAGTAGGGCTGTGAATGGGCCATGGTAGAGGTTTCAGGAAAGCAAGAGCATTCGGGGCTGGCAGGTTTCGCCTGGGAGCAGGGCCCTGACGTTTGCAGTTTTGAGGCTTGAATCTCGAAAATGGCTAGAGAGCTGCTAAGTCGCATGTCGGAGTTTTTGGATGCCTAAAGGAGCCTGCAGCTCCAGGGTTAGTAGGGCTGTGAATGGGCCATGGTAGAGGTTTCAGGAAAGAAAGAGCATTCGGGGCTGGCAGGTTTCGCCTGGGAGCAGGGCCCTGACGTTTGCAGTTTTGAGGCTTGAATCTCGAAAATGGCTAGAGAGCTGCTAAGTCGCATGTCGGAGTTTTTGGATGCCTAAAGAAAGCTGCAGCTCCAGGGTTAGTAGGGCTGTGAATGGGGCCATGGTAGAGGTTTCAGGAAAGCAAGAGCATTCGGGGCTGGGATGTTTTCCTTGGAGCTGGGTCTGGACGTTTGCAGTTTTGAGGCTTGAATCTCGAATATGGCTAGAGAGCTGCTAAGTCGCATGTCGGAGTTTTTGGATGCCTAAAGGAGCCTGCAGCTCCAGGGTTAGTAGGGCTGTGAATGGGACCATGGTAGAGGTTTCAGGAAAGCAAGAGCATTCGGGGCTGGCAGGTTTCGCCTGGGAGCAGGGCCCTGACGTTTGCAGTTTTGAGGCTTGAATCTCGAAAATGGCTAGAGAGCTGCTATAACGCATGTCGGAGTTTTTGGATGCCTAAAGGAGGCTGCAGCTCCAGGGTTAGTAGGGCTGTGAATGGGGCCATGGTAGAGGTTTCAGGAAAGAAAGAGCATTCGGGGCTGGCAGGTTTCGCCTGGGAGCAGGGCCCTGACGTTTGCAGTTTTGAGGCTTGAATCTCGAAAATGGCTAGAGAGCTGCTAAGTCGCATGTCGGAGTTTTTGGATGCCTAAAGAAAGCTGCAGCGCCAGGGTTAGTAGGGCTGTGAATGGGACCATGGTAGAGGTTTCAGGAAAGCAAGAGCATTCGGGGCTGGGATGTTTTCCTTGGGAGCTGGGTCTGGACGTTTGCAGTTTTGAGGCTTGAATCTCGAAAATGGCTAGAGAGCTGCTAAGTCGCATGTCGGAGTTTTTGGATGCCTAAAGGAAGCTGCAGCTCCAGGGTTAGTAGGGCTGTGAATGGGACCATGGTAGAGGTTTCAGGAAAGAAAGAGCATTCGGGGCTGGCAGGTTTCGCCTGGGAGCAGGGCCCTGACGTTTGCAGTTTTGAGGCTTGAATCTCGAATATGGCTAGAGAGCTGCTAAGTCGCATGTCGGAGTTTTTGGATGCCTAAAGAAAGCTGCAGCGCCAGAGTTAGTAGGGCTGTGAATGGGCCATGGTAGAGGTTTCAGGAAAGAAGAGCATTCGGGGCTGGAGGTTTTCCTGGGAGCAGGGCCTGACGTTTGCAGTTTTGAGGCTTGAATCTCGAAAATGGCTAGAGAGCTGCTAAGTCGCATGTCGGAGTTTTTGGATGCCTAAAGGAGGCTGCAGCTCCAGGGTTAGTAGGGCTGTGAATGGGGCCATGGTAGAGGTTTCAGGAAAGCAAGAGCATTCGGGGCTGGCAGGTTTCGCCTGGGAGCAGGGCCCTGACGTTTGCAGTTTTGAGGCTTGAATCTCGAAAATGGCTAGAGAGCTGCTAAGTCGCATGTCGGAGTTTTTGGATGCATAAAGAAAGCTGCAGCGCCAGAGTTAGTAGGGCTGTGAATGGGACCATGGTAGAGGTTTCAGGAAAGCAAGAGCATTCGGGGCTGGCAGGTTTCGCCTGGGAGCAGGGCCCTGACGTTTGCAGTTTTGAGGCTTGAATCTCGAAAATGGCTAGAGAGCTGCTAAGTGACATGTCGGAGTTTTTGGATGCCTAAAGGAGGCTGCAGCTCCAGGGTTAGTAGGGCTGTGAATGGGACCATGGTAGAGGTTTCAGGAAAGCAAGAGCATTCGGGGCTGGCAGGTTTCACCTGGGAGCTGGGTCTGGACGTTTGCAGTTTTGAGGCTTGAATCTCGAAAATGGCTAGAGAGCTGCTAAGTCGCATGTCGGAGTTTTTGGATGCCTAAAGGAGGCTGCAGCTCCAGGGTTAGTAGGGCTGTGAATGGGCCATGGTAGAGGTTTCAGGAAAGAAAGAGCATTCGGGGCTGGCAGGTTTCGCCTGGGAGCAGGGCCCTGACGTTTGCAGTTTTGAGGCTTGAATCTCGAAAATGGCTAGAGAGCTGCTAAGTGCATGTCGGAGTTTTTGGATGCCTAAAGAAAGCTGCAGCTCCAGAGTTAGTAGGGCTGTGAATGGGACCATGGTAGAGGTTTCAGGAAAGCAAGAGCATTCGGGGCTGGGATGTTTTCCTTGGGAGCTGGGTCTGACGTTTGCAGTTTTGAGGCTTGAATCTCGAAAATGGCTAGAGAGCTGCTAAGTCGCATGTCGGAGTTTTTGGATGCCTAAAGGAGCCTGCAGCTCCAGGTTAGTAGGGCTGTGAATGGGACCATGGTAGAGGTTTCAGGAAAGAAAGAGCATTCGGGGCTGGCTGGTTTCGCCTGGGAGCAGGGCCCTGACGTTTGCAGTTTTGAGGCTTGAATCTCGAATATGGCTAGAGAGCTGCTAAGTGCATGTCGGAGTTTTTGGATGCCTAAAGAAGCTGCAGCGACAGGGTTAGTAGGGCTGTGAATGGGGCCATGGTAGAGGTTTCAGGAAAGCAAGAGCATTCGGGGCTGGGATGTTTTCCTTGGGAGCTGGGTCTGGACGTTTGCAGTTTTGAGGCTTGAATCTCGAAAATGGCTAGAGAGCTGCTAAGTCGCATGTCGGAGTTTTTGGATGCCTAAAGGAGCTGCAGCTCCAGGGTTAGTAGGGCTGTGAATGGGACCATGGTAGAGGTTTCAGGAAAGCAAGAGCATTCGGGGCTGGGAGGTTTCGCCTGGGAGCAGGGCCCTGACGTTTGCAGTTTTGAGGCTTGAATCTCGAAAATGGCTAGAGAGCTGCTAAGTCGCATGTCGGAGTTTTTGGATGCCTAAAGGAGCTGCAGCTCCAGGGTTAGTAGGGCTGTGAATGGGCCATGGTAGAGGTTTCAGGAAAGAAAGAGCATTCGGGGCTGGCAGGTTTCGCCTGGGAGCAGGGCCCTGACGTTTGCAGTTTTGAGGCTTGAATCTCGAAAATGGCTAGAGAGCTGCTAAGTCGCATGTCGGAGTTTTTGGATGCCTAAAGGAGCCTGCAGCTCCAGGGTTAGTAGGGCTGTGAATGGGACCATGGTAGAGGTTTCAGGAAAGAAAGAGCATTCGGGGCTGGCATGTTTCGCCTGGGAGCAGGGCCCTGACGTTTGCAGTTTTGAGGCTTGAATCTCGAAAATGGCTAGAGAGCTGCTAAGTCGCATGTCGGAGTTTTTGGATGCCTAAAGGAGCCTGCAGCTCCAGGGTTAGTAGGGCTGTGAATGGGACATTGGTAGAGGTTTCAGGAAAGAAAGAGCATTCGGGGCTGGCAGGTTTCGCCTGGGAGCAGGGCCCTGACGTTTGCAGTTTTGAGGCTTGAATCTCGAAAATGGCTAGAGAGCTGCTAAGTGACATGTCGGAGTTTTTGGATGCCTAAAGAAAGCTGCAGCGCCAGAGTTAGTAGGGCTGTGAATGGGACCATGGTAGAGGTTTCAGGAAAGCAAGAGCATTCGGGGCTGGGATGTTTTCCTTGGGAGCTGGGTCCTGACGTTTGCAGTTTTGAGGCTTGAATCTCGAAAATGGCTAGAGAGCTGCTAAGTCGCATGTCGGAGTTTTTGGATGCCTAAAGGAGCCTGCAGCTCCAGGGTTAGTAGGGCTGTGAATGGGCCATGGTAGAGGTTTCAGGAAAGAAAGAGCATTCGGGGCTGGCAGGTTTCCTGGGAGCAGGGCCCTGACGTTTGCAGTTTTGAGGCTTGAATCTCGAAAATGGCTAGAGAGCTGCTAAGTGCATGTCGGAGTTTTTGGATGCCTAAAGAAAGCTGCAGCTCCAGGGTTAGTAGGGCTGTGAATGGGCCATGGTAGAGGTTTCAGGAAAGCAAGAGCATTCGGGGCTGGCAGGTGTTTTCCTTGGGAGCAGGGCCTGACGTTTGCAGTTTTGAGGCTTGAATCTCGAAAATGGCTAGAGAGCTGCTAAGTCGCATGTCGGAGTTTTTGGATGCCTAAAGGAGCCTGCAGCTCCAGGGTTAGTAGGGCTGTGAATGGGACCATGGTAGAGGTTTCAGGAAAGAAAGAGCATTCGGGGCTGGCAGGTTTCGCCTGGGAGCAGGGCCCTGACGTTTGCAGTTTTGAGGCTTGAATCTCGAAAATGGCTAGAGAGCTGCTAAGTGCATGTCGGAGTTTTTGGATGCCTAAAGGAGCTGCAGCTCCAGGGTTAGTAGGGCTGTGAATGGGACCATGGTAGAGGTTTCAGGAAAGAAAGAGCATTCGGGGCTGGCAGGTTTCGCCTGGGAGCAGGGCCCTGACGTTTGCAGTTTTGAGGCTTGAATCTCGAAAATGGCTAGAGAGCTGCTAAGTCGCATGTCGGAGTTTTTGGATGCGTAAAGAAAGCTGCAGCGCCAGAGTTAGTAGGGCTGTGAATGGGACATTGGTAGAGGTTTCAGGAAAGCAAGAGCATTCGGGGCTGGGAGTTTTCCTTGGGAGCAGGGCTGACGTTTGCAGTTTTGAGGCTTGAATCTCGAAAATGGCTAGAGAGCTGCTAAGTGACATGTCGGAGTTTTTGGATGCCTAAAGGAGCCTGCAGCTCCAGGGTTAGTAGGGCTGTGAATGGGACCATGGTAGAGGTTTCAGGAAAGAAAGAGCATTCGGGGCTGGCAGGTTTCGCCTGGGAGCAGGGCCCTGACGTTTGCAGTTTTGAGGCTTGAATCTCGAAAATGGCTAGAGAGCTGCTAAGTGACATGTCGGAGTTTTTGGATGCATAAAGAAAGCTGCAGCGCCAGAGTTAGTAGGGCTGTGAATGGGACCATGGTAGAGGTTTCAGGAAAGCAAGAGCATTCGGGGCTGGGATGTTTTCCTTGGGAGCTGGGTCTGGACGTTTGCAGTTTTGAGGCTTGAATCTCGAAAATGGCTAGAGAGCTGCTAAGTCGCATGTCGGAGTTTTTGGATGCCTAAAGGAGCTGCAGCTCCAGGGTTAGTAGGGCTGTGAATGGGGCCATGGTAGAGGTTTCAGGAAAGAAAGAGCATTCGGGGCTGGCAGGTTTCGCCTGGGAGCAGGGCCCTGACGTTTGCAGTTTTGAGGCTTGAATCTCGAAAATGGCTAGAGAGCTGCTAAGATGCATGTCGGAGTTTTTGGATGCCTAAAGAAAGCTGCAGCGCCAGAGTTAGTAGGGCTGTGAATGGGACCATGGTAGAGGTTTCAGGAAAGCAAGAGCATTCGGGGCTGGGATGTTTTCCTTGGGAGCTGGGTCTGGACGTTTGCAGTTTTGAGGCTTGAATCTCGAAAATGGCTAGAGAGCTGCTAAGTCGCATGTCGGAGTTTTTGGATGCCTAAAGGAGCCTGCAGCTCCAGGGTTAGTAGGGCTGTGAATGGGCCATGGTAGAGGTTTCAGGAAAGAAAGAGCATTCGGGGCTGGCAGGTTTCGCCTGGGAGCAGGGCCCTGACGTTTGCAGTTTTGAGGCTTGAATCTCGAAAACGGCTAGAGAGCTGCTAAGTGACATGTCGGAGTTTTTGGATGCATAAAGAAAGCTGCAGCACCAGAGTTAGTAGGGCTGTGAATGGGACATTGGTAGAGGTTTCAGGAAAGCAAGAGCATTCGGGGCTGGGATGTTTTCCTGGGAGCAGGGCTGGACGTTTGCAGTTTTGAGGCTTGAATCTCGAAAATGGCTAGAGAGCTGCTAAGTCGCATGTCGGAGTTTTTAGATGCCTAAAGGAGCTGCAGCTCCAGGGTTAGTAGGGCTGTGAATGGGGCCATGGTAGAGGTTTCAGGAAAGCAAGAGCATTCGGGGCTGGCAGGTTTCGCCTGGGAGCAGGGCCCTGACGTTTGCAGTTTTGAGGCTTGAATCTCGAAATGGCTAGAGAGCTGCTAAGTCGCATGTCGGAGTTTTTGGATGCCTAAAGGAGCCTGCAGCTCCAGGGTTAGTAGGGCTGTGAATGGGACCATGGTAGAGGTTTCAGGAAAGAAAGAGCATTCGGGGCTGGCAGGTTTCGCCTGGGAGCTGGGTCTGGACGTTTGCAGTTTTGAGGCTTGAATCTCGAAAATGGCTAGAGAGCTGCTAAGTGACATGTCGGAGTTTTTGGATGCCTAAAGAAAGCTGCAGCGCCAGAGTTAGTAGGGCTGTGAATGGGACCATGGTAGAGGTTTCAGGAAAGCAAGAGCATTCGGGGCTGGGATGTTTTCCTTGGGAGCTGGGTCTGGACGTTTGCAGTTTTGAGGCTTGAATCTCGAAAATGGCTAGAGAGCTGCTAAGTCGCATGTCGGAGTTTTTGGATGCCTAAAGGAGCCTGCAGCTCCAGGGTTAGTAGGGCTGTGAATGGGGCTATGGTAGAGGTTTCAGGAAAGAAAGAGCATTCGGGGCTGGCAGGTTTCGCCTGGGAGCAGGGCCCTGACGTTTGCAGTTTTGAGGCTTGAATCTCGAAAATGGCTAGAGAGCTGCTAAGTGACATGTCGGAGTTTTTGGATGCATAAAGAAAGCTGCAGCTCCAGGGTTAGTAGGGCTGTGAATGGGACATGGTAGAGGTTTCAGGAAAGCAAGAGCATTCGGGGCTGGGATGTTTTCCTGGGAGCAGGGCCTGACGTTTGCAGTTTTGAGGCTTGAATCTCGAAAATGGCTAGAGAGCTGCTAAGTCGCATGTCGGAGTTTTTGGATGCCTAAAGGAGCCTGCAGCTCCAGGGTTAGTAGGGCTGTGAATGGCGCCATGGTAGAGGTTTCAGGAAAGCAAGAGCATTCGGGGCTGGCAGGTTTCGCCTGGGAGCAGGGCCCTGACGTTTGCAGTTTTGAGGCTTGAATCTCGAATATGGCTAGAGAGCTGCTAAGTCGCATGTCGGAGTTTTTGGATGCCTAAAGGAGCCTGCAGCTCCAGGGTTAGTAGGGCTGTGAATGGGACCATGGTAGAGGTTTCAGGAAAGAAAGAGCATTCGGGGCTGGCAGGTTTCGCCTGGGAGCAGGGCCCTGACGTTTGCAGTTTTGAGGCTTGAATCTCGAATATGGCTAGAGAGCTGCTAAGTGTCATGTCGGAGTTTTTGGATGCCTAAAGAAAGCTGCAGCTCCAGAGTTAGTAGGGCTGTGAATGGGACCATGGTAGAGGTTTCAGGAAAGCAAGAGCATTCGGGGCTGGGATGTTTTCCTTGGGAGCTGGGTCTGGACGTTTGCAGTTTTGAGGCTTGAATCTCGAAAATGGCTAGAGAGCTGCTAAGTGACATGTCGGAGTTTTTGGATGCCTAAAGGAGCTGCAGCTCCAGGGTTAGTAGGGCTGTGAATGGGCCATGGTAGAGGTTTCAGGAAAGAAAGAGCATTCGGGGCTGGCAGGTTTCGCCTGGGAGCAGGGCCCTGACGTTTGCAGTTTTGAGGCTTGAATCTCGAAAATGGCTAGAGAGCTGCTAAGTGACATGTCGGAGTTTTTGGATGCATAAAGAAAGCTGCAGCGCCAGAGTTAGTAGGGCTGTGAATGGGACCATGGTAGAGGTTTCAGGAAAGCAAGAGCATTCGGGGCTGGGATGTTTTCCTGGGAGCTGGGTCTGGACGTTTGCAGTTTTGAGGCTTGAATCTCGAAAATGGCTAGAGAGCTGCTAAGTCGCATGTCGGAGTTTTTGGATGCCTAAAGGAGCCTGCAGCTCCAGGGTTAGTAGGGCTGTGAATGGGCCATGGTAGAGGTTTCAGGAAAGAAAGAGCATTCGGGGCTGGCAGGTTTCGCCTGGGAGCAGGGCCCTGACGTTTGCAGTTTTGAGGCTTGAATCTCGAAAACGGCTAGAGAGCTGCTAAGTGACATGTCGGAGTTTTTGGATGCCTAAAGAAAGCTGCAGCTCCAGAGTTAGTAGGGCTGTGAATGGGGCCATGGTAGAGGTTTCAGGAAAGCAAGAGCATTCGGGGCTGGGATGTTTTCCTTGGGAGCAGAGCTTGGACGTTTGCAGTTTTGAGGCTTGAATCTCGAAAATGGCTAGAGAGCTGCTAAGTCGCATGTCGGAGTTTTTGGATGCCTAAAGGAGCCTGCAGCTCCAGGGTTAGTAGGGCTGTGAATGGGGCCATGGTAGAGGTTTCAGGAAAGAAAGAGCATTCGGGGCTGGCAGGTTTCGCCTGGGAGCAGGGCCCTGACGTTTGCAGTTTTGAGGCTTGAATCTCGAAAATGGCTAGAGAGCTGCTAAGACGCATGTCGGAGTTTTTGGATGCCTAAAGGAGCCTGCAGCTCCAGGGTTAGTAGGGCTGTGAATGGGACATTGGTAGAGGTTTCAGGAAAGAAAGAGCATTCGGGGCTGGCAGGTTTCGCCTGGGAGCAGGGCCCTGACGTTTGCAGTTTTGAGGCTTGAATCTCGAAAATGGCTAGAGAGCTGCTAAGTCGCATGTCGGAGTTTTTGATGCGTAAAGAAAGCTGCAGCACCAGAGTTAGTAGGGCTGTGAATGGGACCATGGTAGAGGTTTCAGGAAAGCAAGAGCATTCGGGGCTGGGATGTTTTCCTTGGGAGCTGGGTCTGGACGTTTGCAGTTTTGAGGCTTGAATCTCGAAATGGCTAGAGAGCTGCTAAGTCGCATGTCGGAGTTTTTGGATGCCTAAAGGAGCCTGCAGCTCCAGGGTTAGGAGGGCTGTGAATGGGCCATGGTAGAGGTTTCAGGAAAGAAAGAGCATTCGGGGCTGGCAGGTTTCGCCTGGGAGCAGGGCCCTGACGTTTGCAGTTTTGAGGCTTGAATCTCGAAAATGGCTAGAGAGCTGCTAAGTGACATGTCGGAGTTTTTGGATGCCTAAAGAAAGCTGCAGCGCCAGAGTTAGTAGGGCTGTGAATGGGACCATGGTAGAGGTTTCAGGAAAGCAAGAGCATTCGGGGCTGGGATGTTTTCCTTGGGAGCAGGGCCTGGACGTTTGCAGTTTTGAGGCTTGAATCTCGAAAATGGCTAGAGAGCTGATCCTTCGCATGTCGGAGTTTCTGGATGCCTAAAGGAGCCTGCAGCTCCAGGGTTAGTAGGGCTGTGAATGGGGCCATGGTAGAGGTTTCAGGAAAGACACAGCATTCGGGGCTGGCAGGTTTCGCCTGGGAGCAGGGCCCTGACGTTTGCAGTTTTGAGGCTTGAATCTCGAAAATGGCTAGAGAGCTGCTAAGTGCATGTCGGAGTTTTTGGATGCCTAAAGAAAGCTGCAGTGCCAGAATTAGTAGGGCTGTGAATGGGACCATGGTAGAGGTTTCAGGAAAGCAAGAGCATTCGGGGCTTGGATGTTTTCCTTGGGAGCTGGGTCTGGACGTTTGCAGTTTTGAGGCTTGAATCTCGAAAATGGCTAGAGAGCTGCTAAGTGACATGTCGGAGTTTTTGGATGCCTAAAGGAGCTGCAGCTCCAGGGTTAGTAGGGCTGTGAATGGGGCCATGGTAGAGGTTTCAGGAAAGAAAGAGCATTCGGGGCTGGCAGGTTTCGCCTGGGAGCAGGGCCCTGACGTTTGCAGTTTTGAGGCTTGAATCTCGAAATGGCTAGAGAGCTGCTAAGTGACATGTCGGAGTTTTTGGATGCCTAAAGAAAGCTGCAGCGCCAGAGTTAGTAGGGCTGTGAATGGGACCATGGTAGAGGTTTCAGGAAAGCAAGAGCATTCGGGGCTGGGATGTTTTCCTTGGGAGCTGGGCCTGGACGTTTGCAGTTTTGAGGCTTGAATCTCGAAAATGGCTAGAGAGCTGCTAAGTCGCATGTCGGAGTTTTTGGATGCCTAAAGGAGCTGCAGCTCCAGGGTTAGTAGGGCTGTGAATGGGCCATGGTAGAGGTTTCAGGAAAGAAAGAGCATTCGGGGCTGGCAGGTTTCGCCTGGGAGCAGGGCCCTGACGTTTGCAGTTTTGAGGCTTGAATCTCGAAAACGGCTAGAGAGCTGCTAAGTGACATGTCGGAGTTTTTGGATGCATAAAGAAAGCTGCAGCTCCAGAGTTAGTAGGGCTGTGAATGGGCCATGGTAGAGGTTTCAGGAAAGCAAGAGCATTCGGGGCTGGGATGTTTTCCTGGGAGCAGGGTCTGGACGTTTGCAGTTTTGAGGCTTGAATCTCGAAAATGGCTAGAGAGCTGCTAAGTCGCATGTCGGAGTTTTTGGATGCCTAAAGGAGCCTGCAGCTCCAGGGTTAGTAGGGCTGTGAATGGGCCATGGTAGAGGTTTCAGGAAAGAAAGAGCATTCGGGGCTGGCAGGTTTCGCCTGGGAGCAGGGCCCTGACGTTTGCAGTTTTGAGGCTTGAATCTCGAAATGGCTAGAGAGCTGCTAAGTGCATGTCGGAGTTTTTGGATGCCTAAAGAAAGCTGCAGCTCCAGGGTTAGTAGGGCTGTGAATGGGCCATGGTAGAGGTTTCAGGAAAGCAAGAGCATTCGGGGCTGGGATTTTTCCTTGGGAGCAGGGCCTGACGTTTGCAGTTTTGAGGCTTGAATCTCGAAAATGGCTAGAGAGCTGCTAAGACGCATGTCGGAGTTTTTGGATGCCTAAAGGAAGCTGCAGCTCCAGGGTTAGTAGGGCTGTGAATGGGCCATGGTAGAGGTTTCAGGAAAGCAAGAGCATTCGGGGCTGGCAGGTTTCGCCTGGGAGCAGGGCCCTGACGTTTGCAGTTTTGAGGCTTGAATCTCGAATATGGCTAGAGAGCTGCTAAGTCGCATGTCGGAGTTTTTGGATGCCTAAAGGAGCCTGCAGCTCCAGGGTTAGTAGGGCTGTGAATGGGGCCATGGTAGAGGTTTCAGGAAAGAAAGAGCATTCGGGGCTGGCAGGTTTCGCCTGGGAGCAGGGCCCTGACGTTTGCAGTTTTGAGGCTTGAATCTCGAAAATGGCTAGAGAGCTGCTAAGTCGCATGTCGGAGTTTTTGGATGCGTAAAGAAAGCTGCAGCGCCAGAGTTAGTAGGGCTGTGAATGGGACCATGGTAGAGGTTTCAGGAAAGCAAGAGCATTCGGGGCTGGGATGTTTTCCTTGGGAGCTGGGTCTGGACGTTTGCAGTTTTGAGGCTTGAATCTCGACTATGGCTAGAGAGCTGCTAAGTCGCATGTCGGAGTTTTTGGATGCCTAAAGGAGCCTGCAGCTCCAGGGTTAGTAGGGCTGTGAAGGGGCCATGGTAGAGGTTTCAGGAAAGAAAGAGCATTCGGGGCTGGCAGGTTTCGCCTGGGAGCAGGGCCCTGACGTTTGCAGTTTTGAGGCTTGAATCTCGAATATGGCTAGAGAGCTGCTAAGTGACATGTCGGAGTTTTTGGATGCCTAAAGGAGCCTGCAGCTCCAGGGTTAGTAGGGCTGTGAATGGCGCCATGGTAGAGGTTTCAGGAAAGAAAGAGCATTCGGGGCTGGCAGTTTGCGCCTGGGAGCAGGGCCCTGACGTTTGCAGTTTTGAGGCTTGAATCTCGAATATGGCTAGAGAGCTGCTAAGTCGCATGTCGGAGTTTTTGGATGCGTAAAGAAAGCTGCAGCTCCAGAGTTAGTAGGGCTGTGAATGGGACCATGGTAGAGGTTTCAGGAAAGCAAGAGCATTCGGGGCTGGGATGTTTTCCTTGGGAGCTGGGTCTGGACGTTTGCAGTTTTGAGGCTTGAATCTCGAAAATGGCTAGAGAGCTGCTAAGTCGCATGTCGGAGTTTTTGGATGCATAAAGAAAGCTGCAGCGCCAGAGTTAGTAGGGCTGTGAATGGGACCATGGTAGAGGTTTCAGGAAAGAAAGAGCATTCGGGGCTGGCAGGTTTCGCCTGGGAGCAGGGCCCTGACGTTTGCAGTTTTGAGGCTTGAATCTCGAATATGGCTAGAGAGCTGCTAAGTGCATGTCGGAGTTTTTGGATGCCTAAAGAAAGCTGCAGCTCCAGAGTTAGTAGGGCTGTGAATGGGACCATGGTAGAGGTTTCAGGAAAGCAAGAGCATTCGGGGCTGGGATGTTTTCCTTGGGAGCTGGGTCTGGACGTTTGCAGTTTTGAGGCTTGAATCTCGAAAATGGCTAGAGAGCTGCTAAGTCGCATGTCGGAGTTTTTGGATGCCTAAAGGAGCCTGCAGCTCCAGGGTTAGTAGGGCTGTGAATGGGCCATGGTAGAGGTTTCAGGAAAGAAAGAGCATTCGGGGCTGGCAGGTTTCGCCTGGGAGCAGGGCCCTGACGTTTGCAGTTTTGAGGCTTGAATCTCGAAAATGGCTAGAGAGCTGCTAAGTGACATGTCGGAGTTTTTGGATGCATAAAGAAAGCTGCAGCGCCAGAGTTAGTAGGGCTGTGAATGGACCATGGTAGAGGTTTCAGGAAAGCAAGAGCATTCGGGGCTGGATGTTTTCCTTGGGAGCTGGGTCTGACGTTTGCAGTTTTGAGGCTTGAATCTCGACTATGGCTAGAGAGCTGCTAAGTCGCATGTCGGAGTTTTTGGATGCCTAAAGGAGCCTGCAGCTCCAGGGTTAGTAGGGCTGTGAATGGGCCATGGTAGAGGTTTCAGGAAAGAAAGAGCATTCGGGGCTGGCAGGTTTCGCCTGGGAGCAGGGCCCTGACGTTTGCAGTTTTGAGGCTTGAATCTCGAAAATGGCTAGAGAGCTGCTAAGTGACATGTCGGAGTTTTTGGATGCATAAAGAAAGCTGCAGCGCCAGAGTTAGTAGGGCTGTGAATGGGACAATGGTAGAGGTTTCAGGAAAGAAAGAGCATTCGGGGCTGGGAGGTTTTCCTGGGAGCAGGGCCTGACGTTTGCAGTTTTGAGGCTTGAATCTCGAAAATGGCTAGAGAGCTGCTAAGTGCATGTCGGAGTTTTTGATGCCTAAAGAAAGCTGCAGCTCCAGGGTTAGTAGGGCTGTGAATGGGACATGGTAGAGGTTTCAGGAAAGCAAGAGCATTCGGGGCTGGCAGGTTTCGCCTGGGAGCAGGGCCCTGACGTTTGCAGTTTTGAGGCTTGAATCTCGAAAACGGCTAGAGAGCTGCTAAGTCGCATGTCGGAGTTTTTGGATGCCTAAAGGAGCCTGCAGCTCCAGGGTTAGTAGGGCTGTGAATGGGGCCATGGTAGAGGTTTCAGGAAAGAAAGAGCATTCGGGGCTGGCAGGTTTCGCCTGGGAGCAGGGCCCTGACGTTTGCAGTTTTGAGGCTTGAATCTCGAAAATGGCTAGAGAGCTGCTAAGACGCATGTCGGAGTTTTTGGATGCCTAAAGGAGCTGCAGCTCCAGAGTTAGTAGGGCTGTGAATGGGACCATGGTAGAGGTTTCAGGAAAGCAAGAGCATTCGGGGCTGGGATGTTTTCCTTGGGAGCAGGGCTGACGTTTGCAGTTTTGAGGCTTGAATCTCGAATATGGCTAGAGAGCTGCTAAGTGACATGTCGGAGTTTTTGGATGCCTAAAGGAGCCTGCAGCTCCAGGGTTAGTAGGGCTGTGAATGGGACATTGGTAGAGGTTTCAGGAAAGAAAGAGCATTCGGGGCTGGCAGGTTTCGCCTGGGAGCAGGGCCCTGACGTTTGCAGTTTTGAGGCTTGAATCTCGAAAATGGCTAGAGAGCTGCTAAGTGACATGTCGGAGTTTTTGGATGCCTAAAAGAAAGCTGCAGCTCCAGAGTTAGTAGGGCTGTGAATGGGACATGGTAGAGGTTTCAGGAAAGCAAGAGCATTCGGGGCTGGGATGTTTTCCTTGGGAGCTGGGTCTGGACGTTTGCAGTTTTGAGGCTTGAATCTCGAAAATGGCTAGAGAGCTGCTAAGTCGCATGTCGGAGTTTTTGGATGCCTAAAGGAGCCTGCAGCTCCAGGGTTAGTAGGGCTGTGAATGGGACCATGGTAGAGGTTTCAGGAAAAAGAGCATTCGGGGCTGGCAGGTTTCGCCTGGGAGCAGGGCCCTGACGTTTGCAGTTTTGAGGCTTGAATCTCGAAAATGGCTAGAGAGCTGCTAAGTGACATGTCGGAGTTTTTGGATGCCTAAAGGAGCCTGCAGCTCCAGGGTTAGTAGGGCTGTGAATGGGACCATGGTAGAGGTTTCAGGAAAGAAAGAGCATTCGGGGCTGGCAGGTTTCGCCTGGGAGCAGGGCCCTGACGTTTGCAGTTTTGAGGCTTGAATCTCGAAAATGGCTAGAGAGCTGCTAAGTGCATGTCGGAGTTTTTGGATGCATAAAGAAAGCTGCAGCTCCAGAGTTAGTAGGGCTGTGAATGGGACATTGGTAGAGGTTTCAGGAAAGCAAGAGCATTCGGGGCTGGGATGTTTTCCTTGGGAGCTGGGTCTGGACGTTTGCAGTTTTGAGGCTTGAATCTCGAAAATGGCTAGAGAGCTGCTAAGTGACATGTCGGAGTTTTTGGATGCCTAAAGAAAGCTGCAGCTCCAGGGTTAGTAGGGCTGTGAATGGGACATTGGTAGAGGTTTCAGGAAAGCAAGAGCATTCGGGGCTGGCAGGTTTCGCCTGGGAGCAGGGCCCTGACGTTTGCAGTTTTGAGGCTTGAATCTCGAATATGGCTAGAGAGCTGCTAAGTCGCATGTCGGAGTTTTTGGATGCCTAAAGAAGCTGCAGCTCCAGGGTTAGTAGGGCTGTGAATGGGACCATGGTAGAGGTTTCAGGAAAGAAAGAGCATTCGGGGCTGGCAGGTTTCGCCTGGGAGCAGGGCCCTGACGTTTGCAGTTTTGAGGCTTGAATCTCGAAAATGGCTAGAGAGCTGCTAAGTGACATGTCGGAGTTTTTGGATGCCTAAAGAAAGCTGCAGCGCCAGAGTTAGTAGGGCTGTGAATGGGACCATGGTAGAGGTTTCAGGAAAGCAAGAGCATTCGGGGCTGGGATGTTTTCCTGGGAGCTGGGCCTGGACGTTTGCAGTTTTGAGGCTTGAATCTCGAAAATGGCTAGAGAGCTGCTAAGACGCATGTCGGAGTTTTTGGATGCCTAAAGGAGCCTGCAGCTCCAGGGTTAGTAGGGCTGTGAATTGCGCGATGGTAGAGGTTTCAGGAAAGAAAGAGCATTCGGGGCTGGCAGGTTTCGCCTGGGAGCAGGGCCCTGACGTTTGCAGTTTTGAGGCTTGAATCTCGAATATGGCTAGAGAGCTGCTAAGTCGCATGTCGGAGTTTTTGGATGCCTAAAGGAGGCTGCAGCTCCAGGTTAGTAGGGCTGTGAATGGGACCATGGTAGAGGTTTCAGGAAAGCAAGAGCATTCGGGGCTGGGATGTTTTCCTTGGAGCAGGGCCTGGACGTTTGCAGTTTTGAGGCTTGAATCTCGAAAATGGCTAGAGAGCTGCTAAGTCGCATGTCGGAGTTTTTGGATTCCTAAAGGATGCTGCAGCTCCAGGGTTAGTAGGGCTGTGAATGGGCCATGGTAGAGGTTTCAGGAAAGCAAGAGCATTCGGGGCTGGCAGGTTTCGCCTGGGAGCAGGGCCTGACGTTTGCAGTTTTGAGGCTTGAATCTCGAATATGGCTAGAGAGCTGCTAAGTCGCATGTCGGAGTTTTTGGATGCCTAAAGGAGCCTGCAGCTCCAAGGGTAGTAGGGCTGTGAATGGGACCATGGTAGAGGTTTCAGGAAAGAAAGAGCATTCGGGGCTGGCAGGTTTCGCCTGGGAGCAGGGCCCTGACGTTTGCAGTTTTGAGGCTTGAATCTCGAAAATGGCTAGAGAGCTGCTAAGTCGCATGTCGGAGTTTTTGGATGCGTAAAGAAAGCTGCAGCACCAGAGTTAGTAGGGCTGTGAATGGACCATGGTAGAGGTTTCAGGAAAGCAAGAGCATTCGGGGCTGGGATGTTTTCCTTGGGAGCTGGGTCTGGACGTTTGCAGTTTTGAGGCTTGAATCTCGAAAATGGCTAGAGAGCTGCTAAGTCGCATGTCGGAGTTTTTGGATGCCTAAAGGAGCCTGCAGCTCCAGGGTTAGTAGGGCTGTGAATGGGGCCATGGTAGAGGTTTCAGGAAAGAAAGAGCATTCGGGGCTGGCAGGTTTCGCCTGGGAGCAGGGCCCTGACGTTTGCAGTTTTGAGGCTTGAATCTCGAAAACGGCTAGAGAGCTGCTAAGTGACATGTCGGAGTTTTTGGATGCATAAAGAAAGCTGCAGCGCCAGGGTTAGTAGGGCTGTGAATGGGACCATGGTAGAGGTTTCAGGAAAGAATAACCATTCGGGGCTGGCAGGTTTCGCCTGGGAGCAGGGCCCTGACGTTTGCAGTTTTGAGGCTTGAATCTCGAATATGGCTAGAGAGCTGCTAAGTCGCATGTCGGAGTTTTTAGATGCCTAAAGGAGCCTGCAGCTCCAGGGTTAGTAGGGCTGTGAATGGCGCCATGGTAGAGGTTTCAGGAAAGAAAGAGCATTCGGGGCTGGCAGGTTTCGCCTGGGAGCAGGGCCCTGACGTTTGCAGTTTTGAGGCTTGAATCTCGAAAATGGCTAGAGAGCTGCTAAGTCGCATGTCGGAGTTTTTGGATGCGTAAAGAAAGCTGCAGCTCCAGAGTTAGTAGGGCTGTGAATGGGACCATGGTAGAGGTTTCAGGAAAGCAAGAGCATTCGGGGCTGGGATGTTTTCCTTGGGAGCTGGGTCTGGACGTTTGCAGTTTTGAGGCTTGAATCTCGAAAATGGCTAGAGAGCTGCTAAGTCGCATGTCGGAGTTTTTGGATGCCTAAAGGAGCCTGCAGCTCCAGGTTAGTAGGGCTGTGAATGGGCCATGGTAGAGGTTTCAGGAAAGAAAGAGCATTCGGGGCTGGCAGTTTCGCCTGGGAGCAGGGCCCTGACGTTTGCAGTTTTGAGGCTTGAATCTCGAAAATGGCTAGAGAGCTGCTAAGTGCATGTCGGAGTTTTTGGATGCCTAAAGAAAGCTGCAGCTCCAGAGTTAGTAGGGCTGTGAATGGGACCATGGTAGAGGTTTCAGGAAAGCAAGAGCATTCGGGGCTGGGATGTTTTCCTTGGGAGCTGGGTCTGGACGTTTGCAGTTTTGAGGCTTGAATCTCGAAAATGGCTAGAGAGCTGCTAAGTCGCATGTCGGAGTTTTTGGATGCCTAAAGGAGCCTGCAGCTCCAGGGTTAGTAGGGCTGTGAATGGCGCCATGGTAGAGGTTTCAGGAAAGAAAGAGCATTCGGGGCTGGCAGGTTTCGCCTGGGAGCAGGGCCCTGACGTTTGCAGTTTTGAGGCTTGAATCTCGAAAATGGCTAGAGAGCTGCTAAGTGACATGTCGGAGTTTTTGGATGCATAAAGAAAGCTGCAGCGCCAGAGTTAGTAGGGCTGTGAATGGGACCATGGTAGAGGTTTCAGGAAAGCAAGAGCATTCGGGGCTGGGATGTTTTCCTTGGGAGCTGGGTCTGACGTTTGCAGTTTTGAGGCTTGAATCTCGAAAATGGCTAGAGAGCTGCTAAGTCGCATGTCGGAGTTTTTGGATGCCTAAAGGAGCCTGCAGCTCCAGGGTTAGTAGGGCTGTGAATGGGACCATGGTAGAGGTTTCAGGAAAGCAAGAGCATTCGGGGCTGGCAGGTTTCGCCTGGGAGCTGGGTCTGGACGTTTGCAGTTTTGAGGCTTGAATCTCGAATATGGCTAGAGAGCTGCTAAGTCGCATGTCGGAGTTTTTGGATGCCTAAAGGAGCCTGCAGCTCCAGGGTTAGTAGGGCTGTGAATGGGACCATGGTAGAGGTTTCAGGAAAGAAAGAGCATTCGGGGCTGGCAGGTTTCGCCTGGGAGCAGGGCCCTGACGTTTGCAGTTTTGAGGCTTGAATCTCGAAAACGGCTAGAGAGCTGCTAAGTGACATGTCGGAGTTTTTGGATGCGTAAAGAAAGCTGCAGCGCCAGAGTTAGTAGGGCTGTGAATGGGACCATGGTAGAGGTTTCAGGAAAGCAAGAGCATTCGGGGCTGGGATGTTTTCCTTGGGAGCTGGGTCTGGACGTTTGCAGTTTTGAGGCTTGAATCTCGAAAATGGCTAGAGAGCTGCTAAGTCGCATGTCGGAGTTTTTGGATGCCTAAAGGAGCCTGCAGCTCCAGGGTTAGTAGGGCTGTGAATGGGACCATGGTAGAGGTTTCAGGAAAGAAAGAGCATTCGGGGCTGGCAGGTTTCGCCTGGGAGCAGGGCCCTGACGTTTGCAGTTTTGAGGCTTGAATCTCGAAAACAGCTAGAGAGCTGCTAAGTCGCATGTCGGAGTTTTTGGATGCCTAAAGAAAGCTGCAGCTCCAGGGTTAGTAGGGCTGTGAATGGGACACTGGTAGAGGTTTCAGGAAAGAAAGAGCATTCGGGGCTGGCAGGTTTCGCCTGGGAGCTGGGTCTGGACGTTTGCAGTTTTGAGGCTTGAATCTCGAAAATGGCTAGAGAGCTGCTAAGTCGCATGTCGGAGTTTTTGGATGCCTAAAGGAGCCTGCAGCTCCAGGGTTAGTAGGGCTGTGAATGGGACATTGGTAGAGGTTTCAGGAAAGAAAGAGCATTCGGGGCTGGCAGGTTTCGCCTGGGAGCAGGGCCCTGACGTTTGCAGTTTTGAGGCTTGAATCTCGAAATGGCTAGAGAGCTGCTAAGTCGCATGTCGGAGTTTTTGGATGCATAAAGAAGCTGCAGCTCCAGGGTTAGTAGGGCTGTGAATGGGACATTGGTAGAGGTTTCAGGAAAGCAAGAGCATTCGGGGCTGGGATGTTTTCCTTGGGAGCTGGGTCTGGACGTTTGCAGTTTTGAGGCTTGAATCTCGAAAATGGCTAGAGAGCTGCTAAGTCGCATGTCGGAGTTTTTGGATGCCTAAAGGAGCCTGCAGCTCCAGGGTTAGTAGGGCTGTGAATGGGGCCATGGTAGAGGTTTCAGGAAAGAAAGAGCATTCGGGGCTGGCAGGTTTCGCCTGGGAGCAGGGCCCTGACGTTTGCAGTTTTGAGGCTTGAATCTCGAAAATGGCTAGAGAGCTGCTAAGTGACATGTCGGAGTTTTTGGATGCCTAAAGGAGCTGCAGCTCCAGAGTTAGTAGGGCTGTGAATGGGACCATGGTAGAGGTTTCAGGAAAGCAAGAGCATTCGGGGCTGGGATGTTTTCCTTGGAGCTGGGTCTGACGTTTGCAGTTTTGAGGCTTGAATCTCGAAAATGGCTAGAGAGCTGCTAAGATGCATGTCGGAGTTTTTGGATGCCTAAAGGAGCCTGCAGCTCCAGGGTTAGTAGGGCTGTGAATGGGACCATGGTAGAGGTTT
Source organism: Grus americana (assembly GCF_028858705.1). Lineage (NCBI taxonomy): Eukaryota > Metazoa > Chordata > Aves > Gruiformes > Gruidae > Grus > Grus americana. Next base: position 31,678 of record NW_026562117.1, read on the forward strand.
CAGGAAAGAAAGAGCATTCGGGGCTGGCAGGTTTCGCCTGGGAGCAGGGCCCTGACGTTTGCAGTTTTGAGGCTTGAATCTCGAAAATGGCTAGAGAGCTGCTAAGTGACATGTCGGAGTTTTTGGATGCATAAAGAAAGCTGCAGCTCCAGAGTTAGTAGGGCTGTGAATGGGACCATGGTAGAGGTTTCAGGAAAGCAAGAGCATTCGGGGCTGGCATGTTTTCCTTGGGAGCTGGGTCTGGACGTTTGCAGTTTTGAGGCTTGAATCTCGAAAATGGCTAGAGAGCTGCTAAGTCGCATGTCGGAGTTTTTGGATGCCTAAAGGAGCCTGCAGCTCCAGGGTTAGTAGGGCTGTGAATGGGGCCATGGTAGAGGTTTCAGGAAAGAAAGAGCATTCGGGGCTGGCAGGTTTCGCCTGGGAGCAGGGCCCTGACGTTTGCAGTTTTGAGGCTTGAATCTCGAATATGGCTAGAGAGCTGCTAAGTGACATGTCGGAGTTTTTGGATGCCTAAAGAAAGCTGCAGCTCCAGAGTTAGTAGGGCTGTGAATGGGACCATGGTAGAGGTTTCAGGAAAGCAAGAGCATTCGGGGCTGGGATATTTTCCTTGGGAGCTGGGCCTGGACGTTTGCAGTTTTGAGGCTTGAATCTCGAAAATGGCTAGAGAGCTGCTAAGTCGCATGTCGGAGTTTTTGGATGCCTAAAGGAGCCTGCAGCTCCAGGGTTAGTAGGGCTGTGAATGGGCCATGGTAGAGGTTTCAGGAAAGAAAGAGCATTCGGGGCTGGCAGGTTTCGCCTGGGAGCAGGGCCCTGACGTTTGCAGTTTTGAGGCTTGAATCTCGAAAATGGCTAGAGAGCTGCTAAGTGACATGTCGGAGTTTTTGGATGCATAAAGAAAGCTGCAGCGCCAGAGTTAGTAGGGCTGTGAATGGGACCATGGTAGAGGTTTCAGGAAAGCAAGAGCATTCGGGGCTGGGATGTTTTCCTTGGGAGCTGGGTCTGGACGTTTGCAGTTTTGAGGCTTGAATCTCGAAAATGGCTAGAGAGCTGCTAAGTCGCATGTCGGAGTTTTTGGATGCCTAAAGGAGCCTGCAGCTCCAGGGTTAGTAGGGCTGTGAATGGGCCATGGTAGAGGTTTCAGGAAAGAAAGAGCATTCGGGGCTGGCAGGTTTCGCCTGGGAGCAGGGCCCTGACGTTTGCAGTTTTGAGGCTTGAATCTCGAAAATGGCTAGAGAGCTGCTAAGTGACATGTCGGAGTTTTTGGATGCATAAAGAAAGCTGCAGCTCCAGAGTTAGTAGGGCTGTGAATGGGACCATGGTAGAGGTTTCAGGAAAGCAAGAGCATTCGGGGCTGGGATGTTTTCCTTGGGAGCTGGGTCTGGACGTTTGCAGTTTTGAGGCTTGAATCTCGAAAATGGCTAGAGAGCTGCTAAGTCGCATGTCGGAGTTTTTGGATGCCTAAAGGAGCCTGCAGCTCCAGGGTTAGTAGGGCTGTGAATGGCGCCATGGTAGAGGTTTCAGGAAAGCAAGAGCATTCGGGGCTGGCAGGTTTCGCCTGGGAGCAGGGCCCTGACGTTTGCAGTTTTGAGGCTTGAATCTCGAAATGGCTAGAGAGCTGCTAAGTCGCATGTCGGAGTTTTTGGATGCCTAAAGGAGCCTGCAGCTCCAGGGTTAGTAGGGCTGTGAATGGGGCCATGGTAGAGGTTTCAGGAAAGAAAGAGCATTCGGGGCTGGCAGGTTTCGCCTGGGAGCAGGGCCCTGACGTTTGCAGTTTTGAGGCTTGAATCTCGAAAACGGCTAGAGAGCTGCTAAGTGCATGTCGGAGTTTTTGGATGCCTAAAGAAAGCTGCAGCTCCAGAGTTAGTAGGGCTGTGAATGGGACCATGGTAGAGGTTTCAGGAAAGCAAGAGCATTCGGGGCTGGGAGTTTTCCTGGGAGCAGGGTCTGGACGTTTGCAGTTTTGAGGCTTGAATCTCGAAAATGGCTAGAGAGCTGCTAAGTCGCATGTCGGAGTTTTTGGATGCCTAAAGGAGCCTGCAGCTCCAGGGTTAGTAGGGCTGTGAATGGGGCCATGGTAGAGGTTTCAGGAAAGAAAGAGCATTCGGGGCTGGCAGGTTTCGCCTGGGAGCAGGGCCCTGACGTTTGCAGTTTTGAGGCTTGAATCTCGAAAATGGCTAGAGAGCTGCTAAGTGACATGTCGGAGTTTTTGGATGCCTAAAGAAAGCTGCAGCTCCAGGGTTAGTAGGGCTGTGAATGGGACATGGTAGAGGTTTCAGGAAAGAAAGAGCATTCGGGGCTGGCAGGTTTCGCCTGGGAGCAGGGCCCTGACGTTTGCAGTTTTGAGGCTTGAATCTCGAATATGGCTAGAGAGCTGCTAAGTCGCGTGTCGGAGTTTTTAGATGCCTAAAGGAGCCTGCAGCTCCAGGGTTAGTAGGGCTGTGAATGGCGCCATGGTAGAGGTTTCAGGAAAGAAACAGCATTCGGGGCTGGCAGGTTTCGCCTGGGAGCAGGGCCCTGACGTTTGCAGTTTTGAGGCTTGAATCTCGAAAACGGCTAGAGAGCTGCTAAGTCGCATGTCGGAGTTTTTGGATGCCTAAAGAAAGCTGCAGCTCCAGAGTTAGTAGGGCTGTGAATGGGACATTGGTAGAGGTTTCAGGAAAGCAAGAGTATTCGGGGCTGGGATGTTTTCCTTGGGAGGTGGGTCTGGACGTTTGCAGTTTTGAGGCTTGAATCTCGAAAACGGCTAGAGAGCTGCTAAGTCGCATGTCGGAGTTTTTGGATGCCTAAAGGAGCCTGCAGCTCCAGGGTTAGTAGGGCTGTGAATGGGGCCATGGTAGAGGTTTCAGGAAAGAAAGAGCATTCGGGGCTGGCAGGTTTCGCCTGGGAGCAGGGCCCTGACGTTTGCAGTTTTGAGGCTTGAATCTCGAAAATGGCTAGAGAGCTGCTAAGTGACATGTCGGAGTTTTTGGATGCATAAAGAAAGCTGCAGCACCAGAGTTAGTAGGGCTGTGAATGGGACCATGGTAGAGGTTTCAGGAAAGCAAGAGCATTCGGGGCTGGGATGTTTTCCTTGGGAGCAGGGTCTGGACGTTTGCAGTTTTGAGGCTTGAATCTCGAAAACGGCTAGAGAGCTGCTAAGTCGCGTGTCGGAGTTTTTAGATGCCTAAAGGAGCCTGCAGCTCCAGGGTTAGTAGGGCTGTGAATGGCGCCATGGTAGAGGTTTCAGGAAAGAAAGAGCATTCGGGGCTGGCAGGTTTCGCCTGGGAGCAGGGCCCTGACGTTTGCAGTTTTGAGGCTTGAATCTCGAAAATGGCTAGAGAGCTGCTAAGTGACATGTCGGAGTTTTTGGATGCATAAAGAAAGCTGCAGCGCCAGAGTTAGTAGGGCTGTGAATGGGACCATGGTAGAGGTTTCAGGAAAGCAAGAGCATTCGGGGCTGGGATGTTTCCTTGGGAGCAGGGTCTGGACGTTTGCAGTTTTGAGGCTTGAATCTCGAAAATGGCTAGAGAGCTGCTAAGTCGCATGTCGGAGTTTTTGGATGCCTAAAGGAGCCTGCAGCTCCAGGGTTAGTAGGGCTGTGAATGGGACATTGGTAGAGGTTTCAGGAAAGAAAGAGCATTCGGGGCTGGCAGGTTTCGCCTGGGAGCAGGGCCCTGACGTTTGCAGTTTTGAGGCTTGAATCTCGAATATGGCTAGAGAGCTGCTAAGTCGCATGTCGGAGTTTTTGGATGCCTAAAGGAGCTGCAGCTCCAGGGTTAGTAGGGCTGTGAATGGGACCATGGTAGAGGTTTCAGGAAAGAAAGAGCATTCGGGGCTGGCAGGTTTCGCCTGGGAGCAGGGCCTGACGTTTGCAGTTTTGAGGCTTGAATCTCGAAAATGGCTAGAGAGCTGCTAAGTCGCATGTCGGAGTTTTTGGATGCCTAAAGAAAGCTGCAGCTCCAGGGTTAGTAGGGCTGTGAATGGGACCATGGTAGAGGTTTCAGGAAAGCAAGAGCATTCGGGGCTGGGATGTTTTCCTTGGGAGCTGGGTCTGGACGTTTGCAGTTTTGAGGCTTGAATCTCGAAAATGGCTAGAGAGCTGCTAAGTCGCATGTCGGAGTTTTTGGATGCCTAAAGGAGCCTGCAGCTCCAGGGTTAGTAGGGCTGTGAATGGGACCATGGTAGAGGTTTCAGGAAAGAAAGAGCATTCGGGGCTGGCAGGTTTCGCCTGGGAGCAGGGCCCTGACGTTTGCAGTTTTGAGGCTTGAATCTCGAAAATGGCTAGAGAGCTGCTAAGTGACATGTCGGAGTTTTTGGATGCCTAAAGAAAGCTGCAGCGCCAGAGTTAGTAGGGCTGTGAATGGGACCATGGTAGAGGTTTCAGGAAAGAAAGAGCATTCGGGGCTGGGATGTTTTCCTTGGGAGCTGGGTCTGGACGTTTGCAGTTTTGAGGCTTGAATCTCGAAAATGGCTAGAGAGCTGCTAAGTCGCATGTCGGAGTTTTTGGATGCCTAAAGGAGCCTGCAGCTCCAGGGTTAGTAGGGCTGTGAATGGCGCCATGGTAGAGGTTTCAGGAAAGCAAGAGCATTCGGGGCTGGCAGGTTTCGCCTGGGAGCAGGGCCCTGACGTTTGCAGTTTTGAGGCTTGAATCTCGAAAATGGCTAGAGAGCTGCTAAGTGACATGTCGGAGTTTTTGGATGCATAAAGAAAGCTGCAGCACCAGAGTTAGTAGGGCTGTGAATGGGACCATGGTAGAGGTTTCAGGAAAGAAAGAGCATTCGGGGCTGGCAGGTTTCGCCTGGGAGCAGGGCCCTGACGTTTGCAGTTTTGAGGCTTGAATCTCGAAAATGGCTAGAGAGCTGCTAAGTCGCATGTCGGAGTTTTTGGATGCCTAAAGGAGGCTGCAGCTCCAGGGTTAGTAGGGCTGTGAATGGGACCATGGTAGAGGTTTCAGGAAAGAAAGAGCATTCGGGGCTGGCAGGTTTCGCCTGGGAGCAGGGCCCTGACGTTTGCAGTTTTGAGGCTTGAATCTCGAAAATGGCTAGAGAGCTGCTAAGTGCATGTCGGAGTTTTTGGATGCCTAAAGAAAGCTGCAGCTCCAGGGTTAGTAGGGCTGTGAATGGGACCATGGTAGAGGTTTCAGGAAAGCAAGAGCATTCGGGGCTGGGAGGTTTTCCTTGGGAGCTGGGTCTGACGTTTGCAGTTTTGAGGCTTGAATCTCGAAAATGGCTAGAGAGCTGCTAAGTCGCATGTCGGAGTTTTTGGATGCCTAAAGGAGCCTGCAGCTCCAGGGTTAGTAGGGCTGTGAATGGGCCATGGGAGAGGTTTCAGGAAAGAAAGAGCATTCGGGGCTGGCAGGTTTTGCCTGGGAGCAGGGCCCTGACGTTTGCAGTTTTGAGGCTTGAATCTCCAATATGGCTAGAGAGCTGCTAAGTGACATGTCGGAGTTTTTGGATGCCTAAAGAAAGCTGCAGCGCCAGAGTTAGTAGGGCTGTGAATGGGACCATGGTAGAGGTTTCAGGAAAGCAAGAGCATTCGGGGCTGGGATGTTTTCCTTGGGAGCTGGGTCTGACGTTTGCAGTTTTGAGGCTTGAATCTCGAAAATGGCTAGAGAGCTGCTAAGTCGCATGTCGGAGTTTTTGGATGCCTAAAGGAGCTGCAGCTCCAGGGTTAGTAGGGCTGTGAATGGGCCATGGTAGAGGTTTCAGGAAAGAAAGAGCATTCGGGGCTGGCAGGTTTCGCCTGGGAGCAGGGCCCTGACGTTTGCAGTTTTGAGGCTTGAATCTCGAAATGGCTAGAGAGCTGCTAAGTCGCATGTCGGAGTTTTTGGATGCCTAAAGGAGCCTGCAGCTCCAGGGTTAGTAGGGCTGTGAATGGGACCATGGTAGAGGTTTCAGGAAAGCAAGAGCATTCGGGGCTGGCAGGTTTCGCCTGGGAGCAGGGCCCTGACGTTTGCAGTTTTGAGGCTTGAATCTCGAAAATGGCTAGAGAGCTGCTAAGTCGCATGTCGGAGTTTTTGGATGCCTAAAGGAGCCTGCAGCTCCAGGGTTAGTAGGGCTGTGAATGGGGCCATGGTAGAGGTTTCAGGAAAGAAAGAGCATTCGGGGCTGGCAGGTTTCGCCTGGGAGCAGGGCCCTGACGTTTGCAGTTTTGAGGCTTGAATCTCGAAAATGGCTAGAGAGCTGCTAAGTGACATGTCGGAGTTTTTGGATGCCTAAAGAAAGCTGCAGCGCCAGAGTTAGTAGGGCTGTGAATGGGACATTGGTAGAGGTTTCAGGAAAGAAAGAGCATTCGGGGCTGGCAGGTTTCGCCTGGGAGCAGGGCCCTGACGTTTGCAGTTTTGAGGCTTGAATCTCGAATATGGCTAGAGAGCTGCTAAGTCGCATGTCGTAGTTTTTGGATGCCTAAAGGAGCTGCAGCGCCAGGGTTAGTAGGGCTGTGAATGGGCCATGGTAGAGGTTTCAGGAAAGAAAGAGCATTCGGGGCTGGCAGGTTTCGCCTGGGAGCAGGGCCCTGACGTTTGCAGTTTTGAGGCTTGAATCTCGAAAACGGCTAGAGAGCTGCTAAGTCGCATGTCGGAGTTTTTGGATGCCTAAAGAAGCTGCAGCTCCAGGGTTAGTAGGGCTGTGAATGGGCCATGGTAGAGGTTTCAGGAAAGAAAGAGCATTCGGGGCTGGCAGGTTTCGCCTGGGAGCAGGGCCCTGACGTTTGCAGTTTTGAGGCTTGAATCTCGAATATGGCTAGAGAGCTGCTAAGTCGCATGTCGGAGTTTTTGGATGCCTAAAGGAGCTGCAGGCTCCAGGGTTAGTAGGGCTGTGAATGGGCCATGGTAGAGGTTTCAGGAAAGAAAGAGCATTCGGGGCTGGCAGGTTTCGCCTGGGAGCAGGGCCCTGACGTTTGCAGTTTTGAGGCTTGAATCTCGAATATGGCTAGAGAGCTGCTAAGTCGCATGTCGGAGTTTTTGGATGCCTAAAGGAGCCTGCAGCTCCAGGGTTAGTAGGGCTGTGAATGGGACATTGGTAGAGGTTTCAGGAAAGAAAGAGCATTCGGGGCTGGCAGGTTTCGCCTGGGAGCAGGGCCCTGACGTTTGCAGTTTTGAGGCTTGAATCTCGAAAATGGCTAGAGAGCTGCTAAGTGACATGTCGGAGTTTTTGGATGCATAAAGAAAGCTGCAGCGCCAGAGTTAGTAGGGCTGTGAATGGGACCATGGTAGAGGTTTCAGGAAAGCAAGAGCATTCGGGGCTGGGATGTTTTCCTTGGGAGCTGGGTCTGGACGTTTGCAGTTTTGAGGCTTGAATCTCGAAAATGGCTAGAGAGCTGCTAAGTCGCATGTCGGAGTTTTTGGATGCCTAAAGGAGCCTGCAGCTCCAGGGTTAGTAGGGCTGTGAATGGGGCCATGGTAGAGGTTTCAGGAAAGAAAGAGCATTCGGGGCTGGCAGGTTTCGCCTGGGAGCAGGGCCCTGACGTTTGCAGTTTTGAGGCTTGAATCTCGAAAATGGCTAGAGAGCTGCTAAGTGACATGTCGGAGTTTTTGGATGCATAAAGAAAGCTGCAGCGCCAGAGTTAGTAGGGCTGTGAATGGGACCATGGTAGAGGTTTCAGGAAAGCAAGAGCATTCGGGGCTTGGATGTTTTCCTTGGGAGCTGGGTCTGGACGTTTGCAGTTTTGAGGCTTGAATCTCGAAAATGGCTAGAGAGCTGCTAAGTCGCATGTCGGAGTTTTTGGATGCCTAAAGGAGCCTGCAGCTCCAGGGTTAGTAGGGCTGTGAATGGGGCCATGGTAGAGGTTTCAGGAAAGAAAGAGCATTCGGGGCTGGCAGGTTTCGCCTGGGAGCAGGGCCCTGACGTTTGCAGTTTTGAGGCTTGAATCTCGAAAACGGCTAGAGAGCTGCTAAGTGACATGTCGGAGTTTTTGGATGCCTAAAGGAGCCTGCAGCTCCAGGGTTAGTAGGGCTGTGAATGGACCCATGGTAGAGGTTTCAGGAAAGAAAGAGCATTCGGGGCTGGCAGGTTTCGCCTGGGAGCAGGGCCCTGACGTTTGCAGTTTTGAGGCTTGAATCTCGAAAACGGCTAGAGAGCTGCTAAGTCGCATGTCGGAGTTTTTGGATGCCTAAAGAAAGCTGCAGCTCCAGGGTTAGTAGGGCTGTGAATGGGACCATGGTAGAGGTTTCAGGAAAGCAAGAGCATTCGGGGCTGGCAGGTTTCGCCTGGGAGCAGGGCCCTGACGTTTGCAGTTTTGAGGCTTGAATCTCGAAAATGGCTAGAGAGCTGCTAAGACGCATGTCGGAGTTTTTGGATGCCTAAAGGAGGCTGCAGCTCCAGGGTTAGTAGGGCTGTGAATGGGGCCATGGTAGAGGTTTCAGGAAAGAAAGAGCATTCGGGGCTGGCAGGTTTCGCCTGGGAGCAGGGCCCTGACGTTTGCAGTTTTGAGGCTTGAATCTCGAAAATGGCTAGAGAGCTGCTAAGTGACATGTCGGAGTTTTTGGATGCATAAAGAAAGCTGCAGCACCAGAGTTAGTAGGGCTGTGAATGGGACCATGGTAGAGGTTTCAGGAAAGCAAGAGCATTCGGGGCTGGGATGTTTCCTTGGGAGCTGGGTCTGGACGTTTGCAGTTTTGAGGCTTGAATCTCGAAAATGGCTAGAGAGCTGCTAAGTCGCATGTCGGAGTTTTTGGATGCCTAAAGGAGCCTGCAGCTCCAGGGTTAGTAGGGCTGTGAATGGGGCCATGGTAGAGGTTTCAGGAAAGAAAGAGCATTCGGGGCTGGCAGGTTTCGCCTGGGAGCAGGGCCCTGACGTTTGCAGTTTTGAGGCTTGAATCTCGAAAATGGCTAGAGAGCTGCTAAGTGACATGTCGGAGTTTTTGGATGCATAAAGAAAGCTGCAGCTCCAGAGTTAGTAGGGCTGTGAATGGGACCATGGTAGAGGTTTCAGGAAAGAAAGAGCATTCGGGGCTGGATGTTTTCCTTGGGAGCTGGGTCTGGACGTTTGCAGTTTTGAGGCTTGAATCTCGAAAATGGCTAGAGAGCTGCTAAGTCGCATGTCGGAGTTTTTGGATGCATAAAGAAAGCTGCAGCGCCAGGGTTAGTAGGGCTGTGAATGGGACATTGGTAGAGGTTTCAGGAAAGAAAGAGCATTCGGGGCTGGCAGGTTTCGCCTGGGAGCAGGGCCCTGACGTTTGCAGTTTTGAGGCTTGAATCTCGAAAATGGCTAGAGAGCTGCTAAGTGACATGTCGGAGTTTTTGGATGCATAAAGAAAGCTGCAGCGCCAGGGTTAGTAGGGCTGTGAATGGGACATTGGTAGAGGTTTCAGGAAAGAAAGAGCATTCGGGGCTGGCAGGTTTCGCCTGGGAGCAGGGCCCTGACGTTTGCAGTTTTGAGGCTTGAATCTCGAAAACGGCTAGAGAGCTGCTAAGTGCATGTCGGAGTTTTTGGATGCCTAAAGAAAGCTGCAGCTCCAGAGTTAGTAGGGCTGTGAATGGGACCATGGTAGAGGTTTCAGGAAAGCAAGAGCATTCGGGGCTGGGATGTTTTCCTTGGGAGCTGGGTCTGGACGTTTGCAGTTTTGAGGCTTGAATCTCGAAAATGGCTAGAGAGCTGCTAAGTCGCATGTCGGAGTTTTTGGATGCCTAAAGGAGGCTGCAGCTCCAGGGTTAGTAGGGCTGTGAATGGGGCCATGGTAGAGGTTTCAGGAAAGAAAGAGCATTCGGGGCTGGCAGGTTTCGCCTGGGAGCAGGGCCCTGACGTTTGCAGTTTTGAGGCTTGAATCTCGAAAATGGCTAGAGAGCTGCTAAGTGACATGTCGGAGTTTTTGGATGCATAAAGAAAGCTGCAGCACCAGAGTTAGTAGGGCTGTGAATGGGACCATGGTAGAGGTTTCAGGAAAGCAAGAGCATTCGGGGCTGGGATGTTTTCCTTGGGAGCTGGGCCTGGACGTTTGCAGTTTTGAGGCTTGAATCTCGAAAATGGCTAGAGAGCTGCTAAGTCGCATGTCGGAGTTTTTGGATGCCTAAAGGAGCCTGCAGCTCCAGGGTTAGTAGGGCTGTGAATGGGGCCATGGTAGAGGTTTCAGGAAAGAAAGAGCATTCGGGGCTGGCAGGTTTCGCCTGGGAGCAGGGCCCTGACGTTTGCAGTTTTGAGGCTTGAATCTCGAAAATGGCTAGAGAGCTGCTAAGTGACATGTCGGAGTTTTTGGATGCATAAAGAAAGCTGCAGCTCCAGAGTTAGTAGGGCTGTGAATGGGACCATGGTAGAGGTTTCAGGAAAGCAAGAGCATTCGGGGCTGGGATGTTTTCCTTGGGAGCTGGGTCTGGACGTTTGCAGTTTTGAGGCTTGAATCTCGAAAATGGCTAGAGAGCTGCTAAGTCGCATGTCGGAGTTTTTGGATGCCTAAAGGAGCCTGCAGCTCCAGGGTTAGTAGGGCTGTGAATGGGGCCATGGTAGAGGTTTCAGGAAAGAAAGAGCATTCGGGGCTGGCAGGTTTCGCCTGGGAGCAGGGCCCTGACGTTTGCAGTTTTGAGGCTTGAATCTCGAAAATGGCTAGAGAGCTGCTAAGTCGCATGTCGGAGTTTTTGGATGCCTAAAGGAGCTGCAGCTCCAGGGTTAGTAGGGCTGTGAATGGGCCATGGTAGAGGTTTCAGGAAAGCAAGAGCATTCGGGGCTGGGATGTTTTCCTTGGGAGCAGGGTCTGACGTTTGCAGTTTTGAGGCTTGAATCTCGAAAATGGCTAGAGAGCTGCTAAGTCGCATGTCGGAGTTTTTGGATGCCTAAAGGAGCTGCAGCTCCAGGGTTAGTAGGGCTGTGAATGGGCCATGGTAGAGGTTTCAGGAAAGAAAGAGCATTCGGGGCTGGCAGGTTTCGCCTGGGAGCAGGGCCCTGACGTTTGCAGTTTTGAGGCTTGAATCTCGACTATGGCTAGAGAGCTGCTAAGTGACATGTCGTAGTTTTTGGATGCATAAAGAAAGCTGCAGCTCCAGGGTTAGTAGGGCTGTGAATGGGACCATGGTAGAGGTTTCAGGAAAGCAAGAGCATTCGGGGCTGGATGTTTTCCTTGGGAGCTGGGTCTGGACGTTTGCAGTTTTGAGGCTTGAATCTCGAAAATGGCTAGAGAGCTGCTAAGTCGCATGTCGGAGTTTTTGGATGCCTAAAGGAGCCTGCAGCTCCAGGGTTAGTAGGGCTGTGAATGGGCCATGGTAGAGGTTTCAGGAAAGAAAGAGCATTCGGGGCTGGCAGGTTTCGCCTGGGAGCAGGGCCCTGACGTTTGCAGTTTTGAGGCTTGAATCTCGAAAATGGCTAGAGAGCTGCTAAGTCGCATGTCGGAGTTTTTAGATGCCTAAAGGAGCTGCAGCTCCAGGGTTAGTAGGGCTGTGAATGGGACCATGGTAGAGGTTTCAGGAAAGAAAGAGCATTCGGGGCTGGCAGGTTTCGCCTGGGAGCAGGGCCCTGACGTTTGCAGTTTTGAGGCTTGAATCTCGAAAATGGCTAGAGAGCTGCTAAGTGACATGTCGGAGTTTTTGGATGCATAAAGAAAGCTGCAGCTCCAGGGTTAGTAGGGCTGTGAATGGGACATTGGTAGAGGTTTCAGGAAAGAAAGAGCATTCGGGGCTGGCAGGTTTCGCCTGGGAGCAGGGCCCTGACGTTTGCAGTTTTGAGGCTTGAATCTCGAAAACGGCTAGAGAGCTGCTAAGTGCATGTCGGAGTTTTTGGATGCCTAAAGAAAGCTGCAGCGCCAGAGTTAGTAGGGCTGTGAATGGGACCATGGTAGAGGTTTCAGGAAAGCAAGAGCATTCGGGGCTGGGATGTTTTCCTTGGGAGCTGGGTCTGACGTTTGCAGTTTTGAGGCTTGAATCTCGAAAATGGCTAGAGAGCTGCTAAGTCGCATGTCGGAGTTTTTGGATGCCTAAAGGAGCTGCAGCTCCAGGGTTAGTAGGGCTGTGAATGGGCCATGGTAGAGGTTTCAGGAAAGAAAGAGCATTCGGGGCTGGCAGGTTTCGCCTGGGAGCAGGGCCCTGACGTTTGCAGTTTTGAGGCTTGAATCTCGAAAATGGCTAGAGAGCTGCTAAGTGACATGTCGGAGTTTTTGGATGCATAAAGAAAGCTGCAGCGCCAGAGTTAGTAGGGCTGTGAATGGGACCATGGTAGAGGTTTCAGGAAAGCAAGAGCATTCGGGGCTGGGAGGTTTTCCTTGGGAGCTGGGTCTGGACGTTTGCAGTTTTGAGGCTTGAATCTCGACTATGGCTAGAGAGCTGCTAAGTCGCATGTCGGAGTTTTTGGATGCGTAAAGAAAGCTGCAGCTCCAGGGTTAGTAGGGCTGTGAATGGGACCATGGTAGAGGTTTCAGGAAAGCAAGAGCATTCGGGGCTGGGATGTTTTCCTTGGGAGCTGGGTCTGGACGTTTGCAGTTTTGAGGCTTGAATCTCGAAAATGGCTAGAGAGCTGCTAAGTCGCATGTCGGAGTTTTTGGATGCCTAAAGGAGCTGCAGCTCCAGGGTTAGTAGGGCTGTGAATGGGCCATGGTAGAGGTTTCAGGAAAGAAAGAGCATTCGGGGCTGGCAGGTTTCGCCTGGGAGCAGGGCCCTGACGTTTGCAGTTTTGAGGCTTGAATCTCGAAAATGGCTAGAGAGCTGCTAAGTGACATGTCGGAGTTTTTGGATGCCTAAAGAAAGCTGCAGCGCCAGAGTTAGTAGGGCTGTGAATGGGACCATGGTAGAGGTTTCAGGAAAGCAAGAGCATTCGGGGCTGGGATGTTTTCCTTGGGAGCAGGGTCTGGACGTTTGCAGTTTTGAGGCTTGAATCTCGAAAATGGCTAGAGAGCTGCTAAGTCGCATGTCGGAGTTTTTGGATGCCTAAAGGAGCCTGCAGCTCCAGGGTTAGTAGGGCTGTGAATGGGCCAGGGTAGAGGTTTCAGGAAAGAAAGAGCATTCGGGGCTGGCAGGTTTCGCCTGGGAGCAGGGCCCTGACGTTTGCAGTTTTGAGGCTTGAATCTCGAAAATGGCTAGAGAGCTGCTAAGTGACATGTCGGAGTTTTTGGATGCATAAAGAAAGCTGCAGCACCAGAGTTAGTAGGGCTGTGAATGGGACCATGGTAGAGGTTTCAGGAAAGCAAGAGCATTCGGGGCTGGGATGTTTTCCTTGGGAGCTGGGCTGACGTTTGCAGTTTTGAGGCTTGAATCTCGAAAATGGCTAGAGAGCTGCTAAGTCGCATGTCGGAGTTTTTGGATGCCTAAAGGAGCCTGCAGCTCCAGGGTTAGTAGGGCTGTGAATGCGACCATGGTAGAGGTTTCAGGAAAGCAAGAGCATTCGGGGCTGGCAGGTTTCGCCTGGGAGCAGGGCCCTGACGTTTGCAGTTTTGAGGCTTGAATCTCCAATATGGCTAGAGAGCTGCTAAGACGCATGTCGGAGTTTTTGGATGCCTAAAGGAGCTGCAGCTCCAGGGTTAGTAGGGCTGTGAATGGGCCATGGTAGAGGTTTCAGGAAAGCAAGAGCATTCGGGGCTGGCAGGTTTCGCCTGGGAGCAGGGCCCTGACGTTTGCAGTTTTGAGGCTTGAATCTCGAATATGGCTAGAGAGCTGCTAAGTGCATGTCGGAGTTTTTGGATGCCTAAAGGAGCTGCAGCTCCAGGGTTAGTAGGGCTGTGAATGGGACCATGGTAGAGGTTTCAGGAAAGCAAGAGCATTCGGGGCTGGCAGGTTTTCCTGGGAGCAGGGCCCTGACGTTTGCAGTTTTGAGGCTTGAATCTCGAAAATGGCTAGAGAGCTGCTAAGTGCATGTCGGAGTTTTTGGATGCCTAAAGGAGCCTGCAGCTCCAGGGTTAGTAGGGCTGTGAATGGGCCATGGTAGAGGTTTCAGGAAAGAAAGAGCATTCGGGGCTGGCAGGTTTCGCCTGGGAGCAGGGCCCTGACGTTTGCAGTTTTGAGGCTTGAATCTCGAATATGGCTAGAGAGCTGCTAAGTCGCGTGTCGGAGTTTTTGGATGCCTAAAGGAGCTGCAGCTCCAGGGTTAGTAGGGCTGTGAATGGGCCATGGTAGAGGTTTCAGGAAAGAAAGAGCATTCGGGGCTGGCAGGTTTCGCCTGGGAGCAGGGCCCTGACGTTTGCAGTTTTGAGGCTTGAATCTCGAAAATGGCTAGAGAGCTGCTAAGTCGCATGTCGGAGTTTTTGGATGCCTAAAGGAGCTGCAGCTCCAGGGTTAGTAGGGCTGTGAATGGGCCATGGTAGAGGTTTCAGGAAAGAAGAGCATTCGGGGCTGGCAGGTTTTCCCTGGGAGCAGGGCCCTGACGTTTGCAGTTTTGAGGCTTGAATCTCGAAAATGGCTAGAGAGCTGCTAAGTCGCATGTCGGAGTTTTTGGATGCCTAAAGGAGCTGCAGCTCCAGGGTTAGTAGGGCTGTGAATGGGCCATGGTAGAGGTTTCAGGAAAGAAAGAGCATTCGGGGCTGGCAGGTTTCGCCTGGGAGCAGGGCCTGACGTTTGCAGTTTTGAGGCTTGAATCTCGAATATGGCTAGAGAGCTGCTAAGTCGCATGTCGGAGTTTTTGGATGCCTAAAGGAGCTGCAGCTCCAGGGTTAGTAGGGCTGTGAATGGGCCATGGTAGAGGTTTCAGGAAAGAAAGAGCATTCGGGGCTGGCAGGTTTCGCCTGGGAGCAGGGCCCTGACGTTTGCAGTTTTGAGGCTTGAATCTCGAAAATGGCTAGAGAGCTGCTAAGTGCATGTCGGAGTTTTTGGATGCCTAAAGGAGCTGCAGGCTCCAGGGTTAGTAGGGCTGTGAATGGGGCCATGGTAGAGGTTTCAGGAAAGAAAGAGCATTCGGGGCTGGCAGGTTTCGCCTGGGAGCAGGGCCCTGACGTTTGCAGTTTTGAGGCTTGAATCTCGAAAATGGCTAGAGAGCTGCTAAGTGACATGTCGGAGTTTTTGGATGCATAAAGAAAGCTGCAGCTCCAGAGTTAGTAGGGCTGTGAATGGGACCATGGTAGAGGTTTCAGGAAAGCAAGAGCATTCGGGGCTGGGATGTTTTCCTTGGGAGCTGGGTCTGGACGTTTGCAGTTTTGAGGCTTGAATCTCGAAAATGGCTAGAGAGCTGCTAAGTCGCATGTCGGAGTTTTTGGATGCCTAAAGGAGCCTGCAGCTCCAGGGTTAGTAGGGCTGTGAATGGGGCCATGGTAGAGGTTTCAGGAAAGAAAGAGCATTCGGGGCTGGCAGGTTTCGCCTGGGAGCAGGGCCCTGACGTTTGCAGTTTTGAGGCTTGAATCTCGAAAATGGCTAGAGAGCTGCTAAGTGACATGTCAGAGTTTTTGGATGCATAAAGAAAGCTGCAGCTCCAGGGTTAGTAGGGCTGTGAATGGGACATTGGTAGAGGTTTCAGGAAAGAAAGAGCATTCGGGGCTGGCAGGTTTCGCCTGGGAGCAGGGCCCTGACGTTTGCAGTTTTGAGGCTTGAATCTCGAATATGGCTAGAGAGCTGCTAAGTCGCATGTCGGAGTTTTTGGATGCGTAAAGAAAGCTGCAGCGCCAGAGTTAGTAGGGCTGTGAATGGGACCATGGTAGAGGTTTCAGGAAAGCAAGAGCATTCGGGGCTGGGATGTTTTCCTTGGGAGCTGGGTCTGGACGTTTGCAGTTTTGAGGCTTGAATCTCGAAAATGGCTAGAGAGCTGCTAAGTCGCATGTCGGAGTTTTTGGATGCCTAAAGGAGCCTGCAGCTCCAGGGTTAGTAGGGCTGTGAATGGCGCCATGGTAGAGGTTTCAGGAAAGAAAGAGCATTCGGGGCTGGCAGGTTTCGCCTGGGAGCAGGGCCCTGACGTTTGCAGTTTTGAGGCTTGAATCTCGAAAATGGCTAGAGAGCTGCTAAGTCGCATGTCGGAGTTTTTGGATGCGTAAAGAAAGCTGCAGCGCCAGAGTTAGTAGGGCTGTGAATGGGACCATGGTAGAGGTTTCAGGAAAGAAAGAGCATTCGGGGCTGGGATGTTTTCCTGGGAGCTGGGTCTGGACGTTTGCAGTTTTGAGGCTTGAATCTCGAAAATGGCTAGAGAGCTGCTAAGTCGCATGTCGGAGTTTTTGGATGCCTAAAGGAGCTGCAGCTCCAGGGTTAGTAGGGCTGTGAATGGGACCATGGTAGAGGTTTCAGGAAAGCAAGAGCATTCGGGGCTGGCAGTTTTCCCTGGGAGCAGGGCCCTGACGTTTGCAGTTTTGAGGCTTGAATCTCGAATATGGCTAGAGAGCTGCTAAGTCGCATGTCGGAGTTTTTGGATGCCTAAAGGAGCCTGCAGCTCCAGGGTTAGTAGGGCTGTGAATGGGGCCATGGTAGAGGTTTCAGGAAAGAAAGAGCATTCGGGGCTGGCAGGTTTCGCCTGGGAGCAGGGCCCTGACGTTTGCAGTTTTGAGGCTTGAATCTCGAAATGGCTAGAGAGCTGCTAAGTGACATGTCGGAGTTTTTGGATGCCTAAAGAAAGCTGCAGCTCCAGGGTTAGTAGGGCTGTGAATGGGACCATGGTAGAGGTTTCAGGAAAGCAAGAGCATTCGGGGCTGGGATGTTTTCCTTGGGAGCAGGGTCTGGACGTTTGCAGTTTTGAGGCTTGA
The DNA here is from genome assembly GCF_028858705.1 of Grus americana. NCBI lineage: Eukaryota > Metazoa > Chordata > Aves > Gruiformes > Gruidae > Grus > Grus americana. The sequence continues at coordinate 48,221 of NW_026562117.1, forward strand.
ATCTCGAAAATGGCTAGAGAGCTGCTAAGTCGCATGTCGGAGTTTTTGGATGCCTAAAGGAGCCTGCAGCTCCAGGGTTAGTAGGGCTGTGAATGGGCCATGGTAGAGGTTTCAGGAAAGAAAGAGCATTCGGGGCTGGCAGGTTTCGCCTGGGAGCAGGGCCCTGACGTTTGCAGTTTTGAGGCTTGAATCTCGAAAATGGCTAGAGAGCTGCTAAGTGACATGTCGGAGTTTTTGGATGCATAAAGAAAGCTGCAGCTCCAGGGTTAGTAGGGCTGTGAATGGGACCATGGTAGAGGTTTCAGGAAAGCAAGAGCATTCGGGGCTGGGATGTTTTCCTTGGGAGCTGGGTCTGGACGTTTGCAGTTTTGAGGCTTGAATCTCGAAAATGGCTAGAGAGCTGCTAAGTCGCATGTCGGAGTTTTTGGATGCCTAAAGGAGCCTGCAGCTCCAGGGTTAGTAGGGCTGTGAATGGGCCATGGTAGAGGTTTCAGGAAAGAAAGAGCATTCGGGGCTGGCAGGTTTCGCCTGGGAGCAGGGCCCTGACGTTTGCAGTTTTGAGGCTTGAATCTCGAAAATGGCTAGAGAGCTGCTAAGTCGCATGTCGGAGTTTTTGGATGCCTAAAGGAGCCTGCAGCTCCAGGGTTAGTAGGGCTGTGAATGGGGCCATGGTAGAGGTTTCAGGAAAGAAAGAGCATTCGGGGCTGGCAGGTTTCGCCTGGGAGCAGGGCCCTGACGTTTGCAGTTTTGAGGCTTGAATCTCGAAAATGGCTAGAGAGCTGCTAAGTCGCATGTCGGAGTTTTTGGATGCCTAAAGGAGCTGCAGCTCCAGGGTTAGTAGGGCTGTGAATGGGCCATGGTAGAGGTTTCAGGAAAGAAAGAGCATTCGGGGCTGGCAGGTTTCGCCTGGGAGCAGGGCCTGACGTTTGCAGTTTTGAGGCTTGAATCTCGAAAATGGCTAGAGAGCTGCTAAGTGCATGTCGGAGTTTTTGGATGCCTAAAGGAGCTGCAGCTCCAGGGTTAGTAGGGCTGTGAATGGGGCCATGGTAGAGGTTTCAGGAAAGAAAGAGCATTCGGGGCTGGCAGGTTTCGCCTGGGAGCAGGGCCCTGACGTTTGCAGTTTTGAGGCTTGAATCTCGAAATGGCTAGAGAGCTGCTAAGTGCATGTCGGAGTTTTTGGATGCCTAAAGGAGCTGCAGCTCCAGGGTTAGTAGGGCTGTGAATGGGCCATGGTAGAGGTTTCAGGAAAGAAAGAGCATTCGGGGCTGGCAGGTTTCGCCTGGGAGCAGGGCCCTGACGTTTGCAGTTTTGAGGCTTGAATCTCGAAATGGCTAGAGAGCTGCTAAGTGCATGTCGGAGTTTTTGGATGCGTAAAGAAAGCTGCAGCTCCAGGGTTAGTAGGGCTGTGAATGGGACCATGGTAGAGGTTTCAGGAAAGCAAGAGCATTCGGGGCTTGGATGTTTTCCTTGGGAGCTGGGTCTGGACGTTTGCAGTTTTGAGGCTTGAATCTCGAAAATGGCTAGAGAGCTGCTAAGTCGCATGTCGGAGTTTTTAGATGCCTAAAGGAGCCTGCAGCTCCAGGGTTAGTAGGGCTGTGAATGGGCCATGGTAGAGGTTTCAGGAAAGAAAGAGCATTCGGGGCTGGCAGGTTTCGCCTGGGAGCAGGGCCCTGACGTTTGCAGTTTTGAGGCTTGAATCTCGAAAACGGCTAGAGAGCTGCTAAGTCGCATGTCGGAGTTTTTGGATGCCTAAAGGAGGCTGCAGCTCCAGGGTTAGTAGGGCTGTGAATGGGGCCATGGTAGAGGTTTCAGGAAAGCAAGAGCATTCGGGGCTGGCAGGTTTCGCCTGGGAGCAGGGCCCTGACGTTTGCAGTTTTGAGGCTTGAATCTCGAAAATGGCTAGAGAGCTGCTAAGTCGCATGTCGGAGTTTTTGGATGCCTAAAGGAGCCTGCAGCTCCAGGGTTAGTAGGGCTGTGAATGGGGCCATGGTAGAGGTTTCAGGAAAGAAAGAGCATTCGGGGCTGGCAGGTTTCGCCTGGGAGCAGGGCCCTGACGTTTGCAGTTTTGAGGCTTGAATCTCGAAAACGGCTAGAGAGCTGCTAAGTCGCATGTCGGAGTTTTTGGATGCCTAAAGGAGCTGCAGCTCCAGGGTTAGTAGGGCTGTGAATGGGCCATGGTAGAGGTTTCAGGAAAGCAAGAGCATTCGGGGCTGGCAGGTTTCGCCTGGGAGCAGGGCCCTGACGTTTGCAGTTTTGAGGCTTGAATCTCGAAAATGGCTAGAGAGCTGCTAAGTCGCATGTCGGAGTTTTTGGATGCCTAAAGGAGCCTGCAGCTCCAGGGTTAGTAGGGCTGTGAATGGGACCATGGTAGAGGTTTCAGGAAAGAAAGAGCATTCGGGGCTGGCAGGTTTCGCCTGGGAGCAGGGCCCTGACGTTTGCAGTTTTGAGGCTTGAATCTCGAATATGGCTAGAGAGCTGCTAAGTCGCATGTCGGAGTTTTTGGATGCCTAAAGGAGCCTGCAGCTCCAGGGTTAGTAGGGCTGTGAATGGGCCATGGTAGAGGTTTCAGGAAAGAATAGCCATTCGGGGCTGGCAGGTTTCGCCTGGGAGCAGGGCCCTGACGTTTGCAGTTTTGAGGCTTGAATCTCGAAAATGGCTAGAGAGCTGCTAAGTCGCATGTCGGAGTTTTTGGATGCCTAAAGGAGGCTGCAGCTCCAGGGTTAGTAGGGCTGTGAATGGCGCCATGGTAGAGGTTTCAGGAAAGAAAGAGCATTCGGGGCTGGCAGGTTTCGCCTGGGAGCAGGGCCCTGACGTTTGCAGTTTTGAGGCTTGAATCTCGAATATGGCTAGAGAGCTGCTAAGTCGCATGTCGGAGTTTTTGGATGCCTAAAGGAGGCTGCAGCTCCAGGGTTAGTAGGGCTGTGAATGGGACATGGTAGAGGTTTCAGGAAAGAAAGAGCATTCGGGGCTGGCAGGTTTCGCCTGGGAGCAGGGCCCGGACGTTTGCAGTTTTGAGGCTTGAATCTCGAAATGGCTAGAGAGCTGCTAAGTCGCATGTCGGAGTTTTTGGATGCCTAAAGGAGCTGCAGCTCCAGGGTTAGTAGGGCTGTGAATGGGCCATGGTAGAGGTTTCAGGAAAGCAAGAGCATTCGGGGCTGGCAGGTTTCGCCTGGGAGCAGGGCCCTGACGTTTGCAGTTTTGAGGCTTGAATCTCGAAAATGGCTAGAGAGCTGCTAAGTCGCATGTCGGAGTTTTTGGATGCCTAAAGGAGCTGCAGCTCCAGGGTTAGTAGGGCTGTGAATGGGACATTGGTAGAGGTTTCAGGAAAGAAAGAGCATTCGGGGCTGGCAGGTTTCGCCTGGGAGCAGGGCCCTGACGTTTGCAGTTTTGAGGCTTGAATCTCCAATATGGCTAGAGAGCTGCTAAGTGACATGTCAGAGTTTTTGGATGCCTAAAGGAAAGCTGCAGCTCCAGGGTTAGTAGGGCTGTGAATGGGCCATGGTAGAGGTTTCAGGAAAGAAAGAGCATTCGGGGCTGGAGGTTTTCCTGGGAGCAGGGTCCTGACGTTTGCAGTTTTGAGGCTTGAATCTCGAAAACGGCTAGAGAGCTGCTAAGTCGCATGTCGGAGTTTTTGGATGCCTAAAGGAGCCTGCAGCTCCAGGGTTAGTAGGGCTGTGAATGGGCCATGGTAGAGGTTTCAGGAAAGAAGAGCATTCGGGGCTGGCAGGTTTCGCCTGGGAGCAGGGCCCAGACGTTTGCAGTTTTGAGGCTTGAATCTCGAAAATGGCTAGAGAGCTGCTAAGTGACATGTCGGAGTTTTTGGATGCGTAAAGAAAGCTGCAGCGCCAGAGTTAGTAGGGCTGTGAATGGGACCATGGTAGAGGTTTCAGGAAAGCAAGAGCATTCGGGGCTGGGATGTTTTCCTTGGGAGCTGGGTCTGGACGTTTGCAGTTTTGAGGCTTGAATCTCGAAAGGGCTAGAGAGCTGCTAAGTCGCGTGTCGGAGTTTTTGGATGCCTAAAGGAGCCTGCAGCTCCAGGGTTAGTAGGGCTGTGAATGGGCCATGGTAGAGGTTTCAGGAAAGAAAGAGCATTCGGGGCTGGCAGGTTTCGCCTGGGAGCAGGGCCCTGACGTTTGCAGTTTTGAGGCTTGAATCTCGAATATGGCTAGAGAGCTGCTAAGTCGCATGTCGGAGTTTTTGGATGCCTAAAGAAAGCTGCAGCTCCAGAGTTAGTAGGGCTGTGAATGGGACCATGGTAGAGGTTTCAGGAAAGCAAGAGCATTCGGGGCTGGCAGGTTTTCCTTGGGAGCAGGGCCTGACGTTTGCAGTTTTGAGGCTTGAATCTCGAAAATGGCTAGAGAGCTGCTAAGTCGCATGTCGGAGTTTTTGGATGCCTAAAGGAGCTACAGCGCCAGAGTTAGTAGGGCTGTGAATGGGGCCATGGTAGAGGTTTCAGGAAAGAAAGAGCATTCGGGGCTGGCAGGTTTCGCCTGGGAGCAGGGCCCTGACGTTTGCAGTTTTGAGGCTTGAATCTCGAAAACGGCTAGAGAGCTGCTAAGTGCATGTCGGAGTTTTTGGATGCCTAAAGGAGGCTGCAGCTCCAGGGTTAGTAGGGCTGTGAATGGGGCCATGGTAGAGGTTTCAGGAAAGTAAGAGCATTCGGGGCTGGGATGTTTTCCTTGGGAGCTGGGTCTGGACGTTTGCAGTTTTGAGGCTTGAATCTCGAAAATGGCTAGAGAGCTGCTAAGTGAATGTCGGAGTTTTTGGATGCATAAAGAAAGCTGCAGCTCCAGGGTTAGTAGGGCTGTGAATGGGCCATGGTAGAGGTTTCAGGAAAGAAGAGCATTCGGGGCTGGGGTTTCGCCTTGGGAGCAGGGCCTGACGTTTGCAGTTTTGAGGCTTGAATCTCGAAAATGGCTAGAGAGCTGCTAAGTCGCATGTCGGAGTTTTTGGATGCCTAAAGGAGCTGCAGCGCCAGGTTAGTAGGGCTGTGAATGGGACCATGGTAGAGGTTTCAGGAAAGCAAGAGCATTCGGGGCTGGCAGGTTTCGCCTGGGAGCAGGGCCCTGACGTTTGCAGTTTTGAGGCTTGAATCTCGAAAATGGCTAGAGAGCTGCTAAGTCGCATGTCGGAGTTTTTGGATGCCTAAAGGAGCCTGCAGCTCCAGGGTTAGTAGGGCTGTGAATGGGGCCATGGTAGAGGTTTCAGGAAAGAAAGAGCATTCGGGGCTGGCAGGTTTCGCCTGGGAGCAGGGCCCTGACGTTTGCAGTTTTGAGGCTTGAATCTCGAAAATGGCTAGAGAGCTGCTAAGTGACATGTCGGAGTTTTTGGATGCCTAAAGAAAGCTGCAGCACCAGAGTTAGTAGGGCTGTGAATGGGACCATGGTAGAGGTTTCAGGAAAGCAAGAGCATTCGGGGCTGGCAGGTTTCGCCTGGGAGCAGGGCCCTGACGTTTGCAGTTTTGAGGCTTGAATCTCGAAAATGGCTAGAGAGCTGCTAAGTGACATGTCGGAGTTTTTGGATGCCTAAAGAAAGCTGCAGCTCCAGGGTTAGTAGGGCTGTGAATGGCGCCATGGTAGAGGTTTCAGGAAAGCAAGAGCATTCGGGGCTGGGATGTTTTCCTTGGGAGCTGGGTCTGGACGTTTGCAGTTTTGAGGCTTGAATCTCGAAAATGGCTAGAGAGCTGCTAAGTCGCATGTCGGAGTTTTTGGATGCCTAAAGGAGCTGCAGCGCCAGAGTTAGTAGGGCTGTGAATGGGACCATGGTAGAGGTTTCAGGAAAGAAAGAGCATTCGGGGCTGGCAGGTTTCGCCTGGGAGCAGGGCCCTGACGTTTGCAGTTTTGAGGCTTGAATCTCGAAATATGGCTAGAGAGCTGCTAAGTGCATGTCGGAGTTTTTGGATGCCTAAAGGAGCTGCAGCTCCAGGTTAGTAGGGCTGTGAATGGGACCATGGTAGAGGTTTCAGGAAAGAAAGAGCATTCGGGGCTGGCAGGTTTCGCCTGGGAGCAGGGCCCTGACGTTTGCAGTTTTGAGGCTTGAATCTCGAAATGGCTAGAGAGCTGCTAAGTGCATGTCGGAGTTTTTGGATGCCTAAAGAAAGCTGCAGCTCCAGGGTTAGTAGGGCTGTGAATGGGACATGGTAGAGGTTTCAGGAAAGCAAGAGCATTCGGGGCTGGAGGTTTCCTTGGGAGCTGGGTCTGACGTTTGCAGTTTTGAGGCTTGAATCTCGAAAATGGCTAGAGAGCTGCTAAGTGCATGTCGGAGTTTTTGGATGCCTAAAGAAAGCTGCAGCTCCAGGGTTAGTAGGGCTGTGAATGGGACCATGGTAGAGGTTTCAGGAAAGCAAGAGCATTCGGGGCTGGGAGTTTTCCTGGGAGCTGGGTCTGACGTTTGCAGTTTTGAGGCTTGAATCTCGAAAATGGCTAGAGAGCTGCTAAGTCGCATGTCGGAGTTTTTGGATGCCTAAAGGAGCCTGCAGCTCCAGGGTTAGTAGGGCTGTGAATGGGGCCATGGTAGAGGTTTCAGGAAAGAAGAGCATTCGGGGCTGGCAGGTTTCGCCTGGGAGCAGGGCCCTGACGTTTGCAGTTTTGAGGCTTGAATCTCGAAAATGGCTAGAGAGCTGCTAAGACGCATGTCGGAGTTTTTGGATGCCTAAAGGAGCCTGCAGCTCCAGGGTTAGTAGGGCTGTGAATGGGGCCATGGTAGAGGTTTCAGGAAAGAAAGAGCATTCGGGGCTGGCAGGTTTCGCCTGGGAGCAGGGCCCTGACGTTTGCAGTTTTGAGGCTTGAATCTCGAAATGGCTAGAGAGCTGCTAAGTGATGTCGGGTTTTTGGATGCCTAAAGAAAGCTGCAGCTCCAGGGTTAGTAGGGCTGTGAATGGGACCATGGTAGAGGTTTCAGGAAAGCAAGAGCATTCGGGGCTGGGAGGTTTCCTGGGAGCTGGGTTGGACGTTTGCAGTTTTGAGGCTTGAATCTCGAAAATGGCTAGAGAGCTGCTAAGTCGCATGTCGGAGTTTTTGGATGCCTAAAGGAGCTGCAGCTCCAGGTTAGTAGGGCTGTGAATGGGCCATGGTAGAGGTTTCAGGAAAGAAAGAGCATTCGGGGCTGGCAGGTTTCGCCTGGGAGCTGGGTCTGGACGTTTGCAGTTTTGAGGCTTGAATCTCGAAAATGGCTAGAGAGCTGCTAAGTCGCATGTCGGAGTTTTTGGATGCCTAAAGAAAGCTGCAGCTCCAGGGTTAGTAGGGCTGTGAATGGGCCATGGTAGAGGTTTCAGGAAAGAAAGAGCATTCGGGGCTGGCAGGTTTCGCTGGGAGCAGGGCCCTGACGTTTGCAGTTTTGAGGCTTGAATCTCGAATATGGCTAGAGAGCTGCTAAGTCGCATGTCGGAGTTTTTGGATGCCTAAAGGAGCTGCAGCTCCAGGGTTAGTAGGGCTGTGAATGGGCCATGGTAGAGGTTTCAGGAAAGAAAGAGCATTCGGGGCTGGCAGGTTTCGCCTGGGAGCAGGGCCCTGACGTTTGCAGTTTTGAGGCTTGAATCTCGAATATGGCTAGAGAGCTGCTAAGTGACATGTCGGAGTTTTTGGATGCCTAAAGAAAGCTGCAGCTCCAGGGTTAGTAGGGCTGTGAATGGGGCCATGGTAGAGGTTTCAGGAAAGCAAGAGCATTCGGGGCTGGGATGTTTTCCTTGGGAGCAGGGCCCTGACGTTTGCAGTTTTGAGGCTTGAATCTCGAAAATGGCTAGAGAGCTGCTAAGTCGCATGTCGGAGTTTTTGGATGCCTAAAGGAGCTGCAGCTCCAGGGTTAGTAGGGCTGTGAATGGGCCATGGTAGAGGTTTCAGGAAAGAAAGAGCATTCGGGGCTGGCAGGTTTCGCCTGGGAGCAGGGCCCTGACGTTTGCAGTTTTGAGGCTTGAATCTCGAAAATGGCTAGAGAGCTGCTAAGTGCATGTCGGAGTTTTTGGATGCCTAAAGAAAGCTGCAGCGCCAGGGTTAGTAGGGCTGTGAATGGGACATGGTAGAGGTTTCAGGAAGAAAGAGCATTCGGGGCTGGCAGGTTTCTTGGGAGCAGGGCCCTGACGTTTGCAGTTTTGAGGCTTGAATCTCGAAATGGCTAGAGAGCTGCTAAGTGCATGTCGGAGTTTTTGGATGCATAAAGAAAGCTGCAGCTCCAGGGTTAGTAGGGCTGTGAATGGGACATGGTAGAGGTTTCAGGAAAGCAAGAGCATTCGGGGCTGGGATGTTTTCCTTGGGAGCTGGGTCTGGACGTTTGCAGTTTTGAGGCTTGAATCTCGAAAATGGCTAGAGAGCTGCTAAGTCGCATGTCGGAGTTTTTGGATGCTAAAGGAGCCTGCAGCTCCAGGGTTAGTAGGGCTGTGAATGGGCCATGGTAGAGGTTTCAGGAAAGAAAGAGCATTCGGGGCTGGCAGGTTTCGCCTGGGAGCAGGGCCCTGACGTTTGCAGTTTTGAGGCTTGAATCTCGAAAATGGCTAGAGAGCTGCTAAGTGCATGTCGGAGTTTTTGGATGCATAAAGAAAGCTGCAGCGCCAGAGTTAGTAGGGCTGTGAATGGGACCATGGTAGAGGTTTCAGGAAAGCAAGAGCATTCGGGGCTGGATGTTTTTCCTTGGGAGCTGGGTCTGGACGTTTGCAGTTTTGAGGCTTGAATCTCGAAATGGCTAGAGAGCTGCTAAGTCGCATGTCGGAGTTTTTGGATGCCTAAAGAGCTGCAGCTCAGGGTTAGTAGGGCTGTGAATGGGCCATGGTAGAGGTTTCAGGAAAGCAAGAGCATTCGGGGCTGGCAGGTTTCGCCTGGGAGCAGGGCCCTGACGTTTGCAGTTTTGAGGCTTGAATCTCGAAAATGGCTAGAGAGCTGCTAAGTCGCATGTCGGAGTTTTTGGATGCCTAAAGAAAGCTGCAGCTCCAGGGTTAGTAGGGCTGTGAATGGGCCATGGTAGAGGTTTCAGGAAAGAAAGAGCATTCGGGGCTGGCAGGTTTCGCTGGGAGCAGGGCCCTGACGTTTGCAGTTTTGAGGCTTGAATCTCGAAAATGGCTAGAGAGCTGCTAAGTGACATGTCGGAGTTTTTGGATGCTAAAGAAAGCTGCAGCTCCAGAGTTAGTAGGGCTGTGAATGGGACCATGGTAGAGGTTTCAGGAAAGCAAGAGCATTCGGGGCTGGGATGTTTTCTTGGGAGCTGGGTCTGGACGTTTGCAGTTTTGAGGCTTGAATCTCGAAAATGGCTAGAGAGCTGCTAAGTGCATGTCGGAGTTTTTGGATGCCTAAAGGAGCTGCAGCTCCAGGGTTAGTAGGGCTGTGAATGGGACATGGTAGAGGTTTCAGGAAAGAAAGAGCATTCGGGGCTGGCAGGTTTCGCCTGGGAGCAGGGCTGACGTTTGCAGTTTTGAGGCTTGAATCTCGAATATGGCTAGAGAGCTGCTAAGTGACATGTCGGAGTTTTTGGATGCTAAAGGAGCTGCAGCTCAGGGTTAGTAGGGCTGTGAATGGGCCATGGTAGAGGTTTCAGGAAAGAAAGAGCATTCGGGGCTGGCAGGTTTTCTTGGGAGCAGGGCCCTGACGTTTGCAGTTTTGAGGCTTGAATCTCGAAAATGGCTAGAGAGCTGCTAAGTGACATGTCGGAGTTTTTGGATGCCTAAAGGAGCTGCAGCTCCAGGGTTAGTAGGGCTGTGAATGGGGCCATGGGAGAGGTTTCAGGAAAGCAAGAGCATTCGGGGCTGGGATATTTTCCTTGGGAGCTGGGCCCAGACGTTTGCAGTTTTGAGGCTTGAATCTCGAAAACGGCTAGAGAGCTGCTAAGTGACATGTCTGAGTTTTTGGATGCCTAAAGGAGCCTGCAGCTCCAGGGTTAGTAGGGCTGTGAATGGGACATGGTAGAGGTTTCAGGAAAGAAGAGCATTCGGGGCTGGCAGGTTTCGCTGGGAGCAGGCCCTGACGTTTGCAGTTTTGAGGCTTGAATCTCGAAAATGGCTAGAGAGCTGCTAAGTGCATGTCGGAGTTTTTGGATGCCTAAAGAAAGCTGCAGCTCCAGGGTTAGTAGGGCTGTGAATGGGGCCATGGTAGAGGTTTCAGGAAAGAAAGAGCATTCGGGGCTGGATGTTTTCCTGGGAGCTGGGCCCTGACGTTTGCAGTTTTGAGGCTTGAATCTCGACTATGGCTAGAGAGCTGCTAAGTGAATGTCGGAGTTTTTGGATGCATAAAGAAAGCTGCAGCTCCAGGGTTAGTAGGTCTCTGAATGGGGCCATGGTAGAGGTTTCAGGAAAGCAAGAGCATTCGGGGCTGGAAGGTTTCGCCTGGGAGCAGGGCCCTGACGTTTGCAGTTTTGAGGCTTGAATCTCGATATGGCTAGAGAGCTGCTAAGTCGCATGTCGGAGTTTTTGGATGCTAAAGGAGCTGCAGCTCCAGGGTTAGTAGGGCTGTGAATGGGGCCATGGTAGAGGTTTCAGGAAAGAAAGAGCATTCGGGGCTGGCAGGTTTTCCTGGGAGCAGGGCCCTGACGTTTGCAGTTTTGAGGCTTGAATCTCGAAACTAGGCTAGAGAGCTGCTAAGTCGCATGTCGGAGTTTTTGGATGCCTAAAGAAAGCTGCAGCTCCAGGTTAGTAGGGCTGTGAATGGGACATGGTAGAGGTTTCAGGAAAGAAAGAGCATTCGGGGCTGGCAGGTTTCGCCTGGGAGCAGGGCCCTGACGTTTGCAGTTTTGAGGCTTGAATCTCGAAAATGGCTAGAGAGCTGCTAAGTCGCATGTCGGAGTTTTTGGATGCTAAAGAAAGCTGCAGCCCAGGGTTAGTAGGGCTGTGAATGGGACATGGTAGAGGTTTCAGGAAAGAAAGAGCATTCGGGGCTGGAGTTTTCCCTGGGAGCAGGGCCTGACGTTTGCAGTTTTGAGGCTTGAATCTCGAAAATGGCTAGAGAGCTGCTAAGTGCATGTCGGAGTTTTTGGATGCCTAAAGGAGCGTGCAGCTCCAGGGTTAGTAGGGCTGTGAATGGGGCATGGTAGAGGTTTCAGGAAAGAAAGAGCATTCGGGGCTGGCAGGTTTCGCCTGGGAGCAGGGCCTGACGTTTGCAGTTTTGAGGCTTGAATCTCGAAAATGGCTAGAGAGCTGCTAAGTCGCATGTCGGAGTTTTTGGATGCTAAAGGAGCTGCAGCTCCAGGGTTAGTAGGGCTGTGAATGGGGCATGGTAGAGGTTTCAGGAAAGAAAGAGCATTCGGGGCTGGCAGGTTTCGCCTGGGAGCAGGGCCCTGACGTTTGCAGTTTTGAGGCTTGAATCTCGAAATGGCTAGAGAGCTGCTAAGTGACATGTCGGAGTTTTTGGATGCCTAAAGAAAGCTGCAGCCCAGAGTTAGTAGGGCTGTGAATGGGACCATGGTAGAGGTTTCAGGAAAGCAAGAGCATTCGGGGCTGGATGTTTTCCTTGGGAGCAGGGCCTGACGTTTGCAGTTTTGAGGCTTGAATCTCGAATATGGCTAGAGAGCTGCTAAGTGACATGTCGGAGTTTTTGGATGCATAAAGAAAGCTGCAGCTCCAGGGTTAGTAGGGCTGTGAATGGCGCCATGGTAGAGGTTTCAGGAAAGCAAGAGCATTCGGGGCTGGGATGTTTTCCTTGGGAGCTGGGTTGGACGTTTGCAGTTTTGAGGCTTGAATCTCGAAATGGCTAGAGAGCTGCTAAGTCGCATGTCGGAGTTTTTGGATGCCTAAAGGAGCTGCAGCTCCAGGGTTAGTAGGGCTGTGAATGGGCCATGGTAGAGGTTTCAGGAAAGAAAGAGCATTCGGGGCTGGCAGGTTTCGCCTGGGAGCAGGGCCTGACGTTTGCAGTTTTGAGGCTTGAATCTCGAAAATGGCTAGAGAGCTGCTAAGTCGCATGTCGGAGTTTTTGGATGCCTAAAGGAGCTGCAGCTCCAGGGTTAGTAGGGCTGTGAATGGGGCCATGGTAGAGGTTTCAGGAAAGAAAGAGCATTCGGGGCTGGCAGGTTTCGCTGGGAGCAGGGCCCTGACGTTTGCAGTTTTGAGGCTTGAATCTCGAAAATGGCTAGAGAGCTGCTAAGTGCATGTCGGAGTTTTTGGATGCCTAAAGAAGAGCTGCAGCGCCAGAGGTTAGTAGGGCTGTGAATGGGACCATGGTAGAGGTTTCAGGAAAGCAAGAGCATTCGGGGCTGGGATGTTTTCCTTGGAGCAGGGCCTGACGTTTGCAGTTTTGAGGCTTGAATCTCGAATATGGCTAGAGAGCTGCTAAGTGATGTCGGAGTTTTTGGATGCCTAAAGAGCGTGCAGCTCCAGGGTTAGTAGGGCTGTGAATGGGGCCATGGTAGAGGTTTCAGGAAAGAAAGAGCATTCGGGGCTGGCAGGTTTCGCCTGGGAGCAGGGCCCTGACGTTTGCAGTTTTGAGGCTTGAATCTCGAAAATGGCTAGAGAGCTGCTAGTCGCATGTCGGAGTTTTTGGATGCATAAAGAAAGCTGCAGCGCCAGGTTAGTAGGGCTGTGAATGGGGCCATGGTAGAGGTTTCAGGAAAGAAGAGCATTCGGGGCTGGAGGTTTCGCCTGGGAGCAGGGTCTGACGTTTGCAGTTTTGAGGCTTGAATCTCGACTATGGCTAGAGAGCTGCTAAGTCGCATGTCGGAGTTTTTGGATGCTAAAGGAGCTGCAGCTCCAGGGTTAGTAGGGCTGTGAATGGGCCATGGTAGAGGTTTCAGGAAAGCAAGAGCATTCGGGGCTGGCAGGTTTCGCCTGGGAGCAGGGCTGGACGTTTGGAGTTTTGAGGCTTGAATCTCGAAAATGGCTAGAGAGCTGCTAAGTGCATGTCGGAGTTTTTGGATGCCTAAAGAGCTGCAGCTCCAGAGTTAGTAGGGCTGTGAATGGGACCATGGTAGAGGTTTCAGGAAAGCAAGAGCATTCGGGGCTGGGATGTTTTTGGGAGCAGGGTCTGGACGTTTGCAGTTTTGAGGCTTGAATCTCGAATATGGCTAGAGAGCTGCTAAGTCGCATGTCGGAGTTTTTGGATGCCTAAAGGAGCTGCAGCTCCAGGGTTAGTAGGGCTGTGAATGGGCCATGGTAGAGGTTTCAGGAAAGAAAGAGCATTCGGGGCTGGCAGGTTTTCGCCTGGGAGCAGGGCCCTGACGTTTGCAGTTTTGAGGCTTGAATCTCGAAAATGGCTAGAGAGCTGCTAAGTGACATGTCGGAGTTTTTGGATGCCTAAAGAAAGCTGCAGCCAGGGTTAGTAGGGCTGTGAATGGGACATGGTAGAGGTTTCAGGAAAGAAAGAGCATTCGGGGCTGGCAGGTTTCGCCTGGGAGCAGGGCCCTGACGTTTGCAGTTTTGAGGCTTGAATCTCGAAATGGCTAGAGAGCTGCTAAGTGCATGTCGGAGTTTTTGGATGCCTAAAGGAGCTGCAGCTCCAGGGTTAGTAGGGCTGTGAATGGGACATGGTAGAGGTTTCAGGAAAGCAAGAGCATTCGGGGCTGGGAGGTTTCCTTGGAGCAGGGTCTGACGTTTGCAGTTTTGAGGCTTGAATCTCGAAAATGGCTAGAGAGCTGCTAAGTCGCATGTCGGAGTTTTTGGATGCCTAAAGGAGCTGCAGCTCCAGGGTTAGTAGGGCTGTGAATGGGGCCATGGTAGAGGTTTCAGGAAAGAAAGAGCATTCGGGGGCTGGCAGGTTTCGCCTGGGAGCAGGGCCCTGACGTTTGCAGTTTTGAGGCTTGAATCTCGAAAACGGCTAGAGAGCTGCTAAGATGCATGTCGGAGTTTTTGGATGCCTAAAGAAAGCTGCAGCTCCAGGGTTAGTAGGGCTGTGAATGGGGCCATGGTAGAGGTTTCAGGAAAGCAAGAGCATTCGGGGCTGGGATGTTTTCCTTGGGAGCTGGGTCTGGACGTTTGCAGTTTTGAGGCTTGAATCTCGAAAATGGCTAGAGAGCTGCTAAGTGACATGTCGGAGTTTTTGGATGCGAAAGGAGCTGCAGCTCCAGGGTTAGTAGGGCTGTGAATGGGCCATGGTAGAGGTTTCAGGAAAGCAAGAGCATTCGGGGCTGGCAGGTTTCGCCTGGGAGCAGGGCCCTGACGTTTGCAGTTTTGAGGCTTGAATCTCGAATATGGCTAGAGAGCTGCTAAGTCGCATGTCGGAGTTTTTGGATGCCTAAAGGAGCTGCAGCTCCAGGGTTAGTAGGGCTGTGAATGGGACCATGGTAGAGGTTTCAGGAAAGAAGAGCATTCGGGGCTGGCAGGTTTCGCCTGGGAGCAGGGCCCTGACGTTTGCAGTTTTGAGGCTTGAATCTCGAAAATGGCTAGAGAGCTGCTAAGTGCATGTCGGAGTTTTTGGATGCATAAAGAAAGCTGCAGCTCCAGGTTAGTAGGGCTGTGAATGGGACATGGTAGAGGTTTCAGGAAAGCAGAGCATTCGGGGCTGGGATGTTTTCCTGGGAGCTGGGTCTGACGTTTGCAGTTTTGAGGCTTGAATCTCGAAAATGGCTAGAGAGCTGCTAAGTGCATGTCGGAGTTTTTGGATGCATAAAGAAGCTGCAGCTCCAGAGTTAGTAGGGCTGTGAATGGGGCCATGGTAGAGGTTTCAGGAAAGAAAGAGCATTCGGGGCTGGAGGTTTCGCCTGGGAGCAGGGCCTGACGTTTGCAGTTTTGAGGCTTGAATCTCGAAAACGGCTAGAGAGCTGCTAAGATGCATGTCGGAGTTTTTGGATGCCTAAAGGAGCCTGCAGCTCCAGGGTTAGTAGGGCTGTGAATGGCGCCATGGTAGAGGTTTCAGGAAAGAAAGAGCATTCGGGGCTGGCAGGTTTCGCCTGGGAGCTGGGTCTGGACGTTTGCAGTTTTGAGGCTTGAATCTCGACTATGGCTAGAGAGCTGCTAAGATGCATGTCGGAGTTTTTGGATGCCTAAAGGAGCTGCAGCTCCAGGGTTAGTAGGGCTGTGAATGGGACCATGGTAGAGGTTTCAGGAAAGCAAGAGCATTCGGGGCTGGGATATTTTCCTTGGGAGCAGGGCCTGGACGTTTGCAGTTTTGAGGCTTGAATCTCGAAAATGGCTAGAGAGCTGCTAAGTCGCATGTCGGAGTTTTTGGATGCCTAAAGGAGCTGCAGCCAGGGTTAGTAGGGCTGTGAATGGGACATGGTAGAGGTTTCAGGAAAGAATAGCCATTAGGGGCTGGCAGGTTTCGCCTGGGAGCAGGGCCCTGACGTTTGCAGTTTTGAGGCTTGAATCTCGAAAATGGCTAGAGAGCTGCTAAGTGACATGTCGGAGTTTTTGGATGCCTAAAGGAGCCTGCAGCTCCAGGGTTAGTAGGGCTGTGAATGGGGCCATGGTAGAGGTTTCAGGAAGCAAGAGCATTCGGGGCTGGGATGTTTTTCCTTGGGAGCAGGGCCTGACGTTTGCAGTTTTGAGGCTTGAATCTCGAATATGGCTAGAGAGCTGCTAAGTGCATGTCGGAGTTTTTGGATGCTAAAGAAAGCTGCAGCTCCAGGGTTAGTAGGGCTGTGAATGGGACCATTGGTAGAGGTTTCAGGAAAGCAAGAGCATTCGGGGCTGGCAGGTTT